>NW_027513347.1:0-216584 GCF_048772815.1 Callospermophilus lateralis | reverse complement strand
ACAGTTTGTGCCTAGGGATACTTGAAGTGGAGACAAACCATAAAGAAAAATCTGAGAACTCCTTTATTTTGTCAAGTTTCAAAGAGCTACTACAAACCATGTTGGATTTAGAGTTCCAAATTCATCTATCTATATATGAGAGAACAGAGGGAAACCTAAATATAAAAACTGCTACTGTAGACGAACTCTTCAACGTAGAAGAACAAAATTTGGTAAGCCAAGTGGGATTTGTGTACTGATCATTACCACCAAGTATCATCAAGATTGGGTGAAAAAATATTTGCTTGTATTTCGGAAACTCGTTTTTCTTAGATGCTTGGCAACCCCTCTCAATGAAAGTGCTTTTCCACATTCTGTGCGTAGGGCTACTTGAAGAGGAAACAAACCATAGAGACAAATGTGAGAACTCCTTTATTTTGTCAAGTTTCAAACAGCTACTACAAACCCTGTTGGATTTAGAGTTCCAAATTCATCTATCAATATAATAGAGAACAGAGGGAAACCTAAATATAAAAACTGCTACTGTAGACGAATGCTTCATCCTAGAAGAACAAAATTTGGTGAGCCAACTGGAATTTTTGTACTGATCATTACCACCAAGTATCATCAAGTTTGGGTGAAAAAATATTTGCTGGTATATCGGAAACTCGATATTTCTTAGAAACTTGGCAACCCATCTCAATGAAAGTGCTTTTCCACAGTCTGTTCCTAGGGCTACTTGAAAAGGAAACAAACCATAGAGACAAAACAGAGAAGTTCTTTATTTTGTCAAGTTTCAAAGAGCTACTACAAACCATGCTGGATTTAGAGTTCCAAATCCATCTATCTATATAGGAGAGAACAGAGGGGAACCTAAATTCAAAAACTGCTACTGTAGACGAATGCTTCATCCTAGAAGAACAAAATTTGGTGAGCCAAGTGGGATTTGCCTACTGATCATTACCACCAAGTATCATCAAGATTGGGTGAAAAAATATTTGCTGGTATTTCGGAAACTCGTAATTTTAGAAGCTTGACAAACCCTCTCAGTGAAAGTGCTTTTCCACAGTCTGTGCCTAGGGCTACTTGAAGAGGAATCAAAACATAAAGACAAAACTGAGAACTCCTTTATTTTGTCAAGTTTCAAAGAGCTACTACAAACCATACTGGATTTAGAGTTCCAAATTCATCTATCTATATAGGAGAGAACAGAGGGGAACGAAATATAAAAACTGCTACTGTAGACCAATGCTTCATCCTAGGAGAACAAAATTTAGTGAGGCAAGTGGGATTTTGGTACTGATCATTACCACCAAGTATCATCAAGATTGGGTGAAAAAATATTTGCTGGTATTTCGGAAACTCGTAATTTCTTAGAAGCTTGGCAAACCCTCTCAGTGAAAGTGCTTTTCCACAGTGTGTGCCTAGGGCTACTTGAAGAGGAAACACACCATAGAGACAAAACTGAGAACTCCTTTATTTTGTCAAGTTTCAAAGAGCTACTACAAACCATGTTGGATTTAGAGTTCCAAATTCATCTATCTATATAGGAGAGAACAGAGGGAAACCTAAATATAAAAACTGCTACTGTAGAAGAACGCTTCAACCTAGAAGAACAAAATATCGTGAGACAAGTGGGATTTGTGTACTGATCCTTACCACCAAGTATCATAAAGTTTGGGTAAAAAAAAAATTGCTTGTATTTCGGAAACTCGTTATTTCTTAGAAGCTTGGCAACCCATCTCAATGAAAGTGCTTTTCCACAGTCTGTTCCTAGGGCTACTTGAAGAGGAAACAAACCAGAGAGAAAAATCTGAGAACTCCTTGATTTTGTCAAGTTTCAAAGAGCTACTACAAACCATGTTGGATTTAGAGTTCCAAATTCATCTATCTATATAGGAGAGAACAGAGGGAAACCTAAATATAAAAACTGCTACTGTAGACGAACGCTTCAACCTAGAAGAACAAAATTTGCTAAGCCAAGTGGGATTTGTGTACTGATCATTACCACCAAGTATCATCAATATTGGGTCAAAAAATATTTGATGGTATTTCGGAAACTCGTTATTTCTTAGAAGCTTGGCAACCCCTCTCAATGAAAGTGCTTTTCCACAGTCTGTGCCTAGGGCTACTTGAAGAAGAAACAAACCATAGAGACAAATCTGAGAACTCCTTTATTTTGTCAAGTTTCAAATAGCTACTACAAACCATGTTGGATTTAGAGTTCCAAATTCATCTATCTATATAGGAGAGAACAGTGGGAAACCTAAATATAAAAATTGCTACTGAAGACGAATGCTTCATACTAGAAGAACAAAATTTGGTGAGCCAAGTGGGATTTTTGTACTGATCATTACCACTAAGTATCATCAAGTTTAATTGAAAAAATATTTGCTGGTATTTCGGAAACTCGATATTTCTTAGAAGCTTGGCAAACCCTCTCAGTGAAAGTGCTTTTCCACAGTCTGTGCCTAGGGCTACTTGAAGAGGAAACAAACCAGAGAGACAAAACTGAGATCTCCTTGATTTTGTCAAGTTTCAAAGAGCTACTACAAACCATGTTGGATTTAGAGTTCCAAATTCATCTATCTATATAGGAGAGAACAGAGGGCAACCTAAATATAAAAACTGCTACTGTACACGAATGCTTCATCCTAGAAGAACAAAATTTGGTGAGCCAAGTGGGATTTGTGTGCTGATCATTACCACCAAGTATCATCAAGTTTGGGTGAAAAAATATTTGCTGGTATTTCGGAAACTCGATATTTCTTAGAAGCTTGGCAACCCATCTCAATGAAAGTGCTTTTCCACAGTCTGTTCCTAGGGCTACTTGAAGAGGAAACAAACCAGAGAGACAAAACTGAGAACTCCTTGATTTTGTCAAGTTTCAAAGAGCTACTACAAACCATGTTGGATTTAGAGTTCCAAATTCATCTATCTATATAGGAGAGAACAGAGGGAAACCTAAATATAAAAACTGCTACTGTACACGAACGCTTCAACCTAGAAGAACTAAATTTGGTGAGCCAAGTGGGATTTGTGTACTGATAATTAGCAACAAGTATCATCAAGATTGGGTGAAAAAATATTTGCTGGTATTTCGGAAACTCGTTATTTCTTAGAAGCTTGGCAACCCATCTCAATGAAAGTGCTTTTCCACAGTTTGTGACTAGGGATACTTGAAGTGGAGACAAACCATAAAGAAAAATCTGAGAACTCCTTTATTTTGTCAAGTTTCAAGGGCTACTACAAACCATGTTGGATTTAGAGTTCCAAATTCATCTATCTATATATGAGAGAACAGAGGGAAACCTAAATATAAAAACTGCTACTGTAGACGAACTCTTCAACGTAGAAGAACAAAATTTGGTAAGCCAAGTGGGATTTGTGTACTGATCATTACCACCAAGTATCATCAAGATTGGGTGAAAAAATATTTGCTTGTATTTCGGAAACTCGTTATTTCTTAGAAGCTTGGCAACCCCTCTCAATGAAAGTGCTTTTCCACAGTCTGTGCCTAGGGCTACTTGAAGAGGAAACAAACCATAGAGACAAATGTGAGAACTCCTTTATTTTGTCAAGTTTCAAAGAGCTACTACAAACCCTGTTGGATTTAGAGTTCCAAATTCATCTATCAATATAAGAGAGAACAGAGGGAAACCTAAATATAAAAACTGCTACTGTAGACGAATGCTTCATCCTAGAAGAACAAAATTTGGTGACCCAAGTGGGATTTTTGTAGTGATCATTACCACCAAGTATCATCAAGTTTGGGTGAAAAAATATTTGCTGGTATATCGGAAACTCGATATTTCTTAGAAACTTGGCAACCCCTCTCAATGAAAGTGCTTTTCCACAGTCTGTTCCTAGGGCTACTTGAAAAGGAAACAAACCATAGAGACAAAACAGAGAAGTTCTTTATTTTGTCAAGTTTCATAGAGCTACTACAAACCATGCTGGATTTAGAGTTCCAAATCCATCTATCTATATAGGAGAGAACAGAGGGGAACCTAAATACAAAAACTGCTACTGTAGACGAATGCTTCACCCTAGAAGAACAAAATTTGGTGAGCCAAGTGGGATTTGCCTACTGATCATTACCACCAAGTATCATCAAGATTGGGTGAAAAAATATTTGCTGGTATTTCGGAAACTCGTAATTTTTAGAAGCTTGGCAAACCCTCTCAGTGAAAGTGCTTTTCCACAGTCTGTGCCTAGGGCTACTTGAAGAGGAATCAAAACATAAAGACAAAACTGAGAACTCCTTTATTTTGTCAAGTTTCAAAGAGCTACTACAAACCATACTGGATTTAGAGTTCCAAATTCATCTATCTATATAGGAGAGAACAGAGGGGAACGAAATATAAAAACTGCTACTGTAGACCAATGCTTCATCCTAGAAGAACAAAATTTGGTGAGGCAAGCGGGATTTGGGTACTGATCATTACCACCAAGTATCATCAAGATTGGGTGAAAAAATATTTGCTGGTATTTCGGAATCTCGTAATTTCTTAGAAGCTTGGCAAACCCTCTCAGTGAAAGTGCTTTTCCACAGTGTGTGCCTAGGGCTACTTGAAGAGGAAACACACCATAGAGACAAAACTGAGAACTCCTTTTTTTGTCAAGTTTCAAAGAGCTACTACAAACCATGTTGGATTTAGAGTTCCAAATTCATCTATCTATATAGGAGAGAACAGAGGGAAACCTAAATATAAAAACTGCTACTGTAGAAGAACGCTTCAACCTAGAAGAACAAAATATCGTGAGACAAGTGGGATTTGTGTACTGATCCTTACCACCAAGTATCATCAAGTTTGGGTAAAAAAAAAATTGCTTGTGTTTCGGAAACTCGTTATTTCTTAGAAGCTTGGCAACCCATCTCAATGAAAGTGCTTTTCCACAGTCTGTGCCTAGGGCTACTTGAAGAGGAAACAAACCAGAGAGAAAAATCTGAGAACTCCTTTACTTTGTCAAGTTTCAAAGAGCTACTACAAACCATGTTGGATTTAGAGTTCCAAATTCATCTATCTATATAGGAGAGAACAGAGGGAAACCTAAATATAAAAACTGCTACTGTAGACGAACGCTTCAATCTAGAAGAACAAAATTTGCTAAGCCAAATGGGATTTGTGTACTGATCATTACCACCAAGTATCATCAAGATTGGGTGAAAAAATATTTGATGGTATTTCGGAAACTCGTTATTTCTTAGAAGCTTTGCAACCCCTCTCAATGAAAGTGCTTTTCCACAGTCTGTGCCTAGGGCTACTTGAAGAAGAAACAAACCATAGAGACAAATCTGAGAACTCCTTTATTTTGTCAAGTTTCAAATAGCTACTACAAACCATGTTGGATTTAGAGTTCCAAATTCATCTATCTATATAGGAGAGAACAGAGGGAAACCTAAATATAAAAACTGCTACTGTAGACGAACGCTTCAACCTAGAAGAACAAAATTTGCTAAGCCAAGTGGGATTTGTGTACTCATCATTACCACCAAGTATCATCAAGATTGGGTGATAAAATATTTGATGGTATTTCGGAAACTCGTTATTTCTTAGAAGGTTGGCAACCCCTGTCAATGAAAGTGCTTTTCCACAGTCTGTGCCTAGGGCTACTTGAAGAAGAAACAAACCATAGAGACAAATCTGAGAACTCCTTTATTTTGTCAAGTTTCAAATAGCTACTACAAACCATGTTGGATTTAGAGTTCCAAATTCATCTATCTATATAGGAGAGAACAGAGGGAAACCTAAATATAAAAATTGCTACTGAAGATGAATGCTTCATACTAGAAGAACAAAATTTGGTGAGCCAAGTGGAATTTTTGTACTGATCATTACCACTAAGTATCATCAAGTTTAATTGAAAAAATATTTGCTGGTATTTCGGAAACTCGATATTTCTTAGAAGCTTTCAAACCCTCTCAGTGAAAGTGCTTTTCCACAGTCTGTGCCTAGGGCTACTTGAAGAGGAAACAAACCAGAGAGACAAAACTGAGAACTCCTTGATTTTGTCAAGTTTCAAAGAGCTACTACAAACCATGTTGGATTTAGAGTTCCAAATTTATCTATCTATATAGGAGAGAACAGAGGGAAACCTAAATATAAAAACTGCTACTGTACACGAATGCTTCATCCTAGAAGAACAAAATTTGGTGAGCCAAGTGGGATTTGTGTGCTGATCATTACCACCAAGTATCATCAAGTTTGGGTGAAAAAATATTTGCTGGTATTTCGGAAACTCGATATTTCTTAGAAGCTTGGCAACCCATCTCAATGAAAGTGCTTTTCCACAGTCTGTTCCTAGGGCTACTTGAAGAGGAAACAAACCAGAGAGACAAAACTGAGAACTCCTTGATTTTGTCAAGTTTCAAAGAGCTACTACAAACCATGTTGGATTTAGAGTTCCAATATCATCTATCTATATAGGAGAGAACAGAGGGAAACCTAAATATAAAAACTGCTACTGTACACGAACGATTCAACCTAGAAGAACTAAATTTGGTGAGCCAAGTGGGATTTGTGTACTGATAATTAGCAACAAGTATCATCAAGATTGGGTGAAAAAATATTTGCTGGTATTTCGGAAACTCGTTATTTCTAAGAAGCTTGGCAACCCCTCTCAATGAAAGTGCTTTTCCACAGTCTGTGCCTAGGGCTACTTGAAGAGGAAACAAAACATAAAGACAAAACTGTGAACTCCTTTATTTTGTCAAGTTTCAAAGAGCTACTACAAAGCATGTTGGATTTAGATTTCCAAATTCATCTATCTATATAGGAGAGAATAGAGGGAAACCTAAATATAAAAACTGCTACTGTAGACGAACGCTTCAACCTAGAAGAACAAAATTTGGTGAGCTAAGTGGGATTTGTGTTCCAATCATTACCACCAAGTATCATCATGATTGGGTGAAAAAATATTTGCTGGTATTTTGGAAACTCGTTATTTCTTAGAAGCTTGGCAACCCATCTCAATGAAAGTGCTTTTCCACAGTTTGTGCCTAGGGATACTTGAAGTGGAGACAAACCATAAAGAAAAATCTGAGAACTCCTTTATTTTGTCAAGTTTCAAGGGCTACTACAAACCATGTTGGATTTAGAGTTCCAAATTCATCTATCTAAATATGAGAGAACAGAGGGAAACCTAAATATAAAAACTGCTACTGTAGACGAACGCTTCAACCTAGAAGAACAAAATTTGGTGAGCTAAGTGGGATTTGTGTTCCAATCATTACCACCAAGTATCATCATGTTTGGGTGAAAAAATATTTGCTTGTATTTCGGAAACTCGTTATTTCTTAGAAGCTTGGCAACCCCTCTCAATGAAAGTGCTTTTCCACAGTCTGTGCCTAGGGCTACTTGAAGAGGAAACAAACCATAGAGACAAATGTGAGAACTCCTTTATTTTGTCAAGTTTCAAAGAGCTACTACAAACCCTGTTGGATTTAGAGTTCCAAATTCATCTATCAATATAATAGAGAACAGAGGGAAACCTAAATATAAAAACTGCTACTGTAGACGAATGCTTCATCCTAGAAGTACAAAATTTGGTGAGCCAATTGGGATTTTTGTACTGATCATTACCACCAAGTATCATCAAGTTTGGGTGAAAAAATATTTGCTAGTATATCGGAAACTCGATATTTCTTGGAAACTTGGCAACCCATCTCAATGAAAGTGCTTTTCCACAGTCTGTTCCTAGGGCTACTTGAAAAGGAAACAAACCATAGAGACAAACAGAGAAGTTCTTTATTTTGTCAAGTTTCAAAGAGCTACTACAAACCATGCTGGATTTAGAGTTCCAAATTTATCTATCTATATAGGAGAGAACAGAGGGGAACCTAAATACAAAAACTGCTACTGTAGAAGAATGCTTCATCCTAGAAGAACAAAATTTGGTGAGCCAAGTGGGATTTGCCTGCTGATCATTACCACCAAGTATCATCAAGATTGTGTGAAAAAATATTTGCTGGTATTTCGGAAACTCGTAATTTCTTAGAAGCTTGGCAAACCCTCTCAGTGAAAGTGCTTTTCCACAGTCTGTGCCTAGGGCTACTTGAAGAGGAATCAAAACATAAAGACAAAACTGAGAACTCCTTTATTTTGTCAAGTTTCAAAGAGCTACTACAAACCATGCTGGATTTAGAGTTCCAAATTTATCTATCTATATAGGAGAGAACAGAGGGGAACGAAATATAAAAACTGCTACTGTAGACCAATGCTTCATCCTAGAAGAACAAAATTTGGTGAGGCAAGCGGGATTTGGGTACTGATCATTACCACCAAGTATCATCAAGATTGGGTGAAAAAATATTTGCTGGTATTTCGGAAACTCGTAATTTCTTAGAAGCTTGGCAAACCCTCTCAGTGAAAGTGCTTTTCCACAGTGTGTGCCTAGGGCTACTTGAAGAGGAAACACACCATAGAGACAAAACTGAGAACTCCTTTATTTTGTCAAGTTTCAAAGAGCTACTACAAACCATGTTGGATTTAGAGTTCCAAATTCATCTATCTATATAGGAGAGAACAGAGGGAAACCTAAATATAAAAACTGCTACTGTAGAAGAACGCTTCAACCTAGAAGAACAAAATATCGTGAGACAAGTGGGATTTGTGTACTGATCCTTACCACCAAGTATCATCAAGTTTGGGTAAAAAAAAATTTGCTTGTGTTTCGGAAACTCGTTATTTCTTAGAAGCTTGGCAACCCATCTCAATGAAAGTGCTTTTCCACAGTCTTTGCCTAGGGCTACTTGAAGAGGAAACAAACCAGAGAGAAAAATCTGAGAACTCCTTTATTTTGTCACGTTTCAAAGAGCTACTACAAACCATGTTGGATTTAGAGTTCCAAATTCATCTATCTATATAGGAGAGAACAGAGGGAAACCTAAATATAAAAACTGCTACTGTAGACGAACGCTTCAACCTAGAAGAACAAAATTTGCTAAGCCAAGTGAGATTTGTGTACTGATCATTACTACCAAGTATCATCAAGATTGGGTGAAAAAATATTTGATGGTATTTCGGAAACTCGTTATTTCTTAGAAGCTTGGCAACCCCTCTCAATGAAAGTGCTTTTCCACAGTCTGTGCCTAGGGCTACTTGAAGAAGAAACAAACCATAGAGACAAATCTGAGAACTCCTTTATTTTGTCAAGTTTCAAATAGCTACCAAAAACCATGTTGGATTTAGAGTTCCAAATTCATCTATCTATATAGGAGAGAACAGAGGGAAACCTAAATATAAAAACTGCTACTGTAGACGAACGCTTCAACCTAGAAGAACAAAATTTGCTAAGCCAAGTGGGATTTGTGTACTCATCATTACCACCAAGTATCATCAAGATTGGGTGATAAAATATTTGATGGTATTTCGGAAACTCGTTATTTCTTAGAAGGTTGGCAACCCCTGTCAATGAAAGTGCTTTTCCACAGTCTGTGCCTAGGGCTACTTGAAGAAGAAACAAACCATAGAGACAAATCTGAGAACTCCTTTATTTTGTCAAGTTTCAAATAGCTACTACAAACCATGTTGGATTTAGAGTTCCAAATTCATCTCTCTATATAGGAGAGAACAGAGGGAAACCTAAATATAAAAATTGCTACTGAAGACGAATGCTTCATACTAGAAGAACAAAATTTGGTGAGCCAAGTGGAATTTTTGTACTGATCATTACCACTAAGTATCATCAAGTTTAATTGAAAAAATATTTGCTGGTATTTCGGAAACTCGATATTTCTTAGAAGCTTGGCAAACCCTCTCAGTGAAAGTGCTTTTCCATAGTCTGTGCCTAGGGCTACTTGAAGAGGAAACAAACCAGAGAGACAAAACTGAGAACTCCTTGATTTTGTCAAGTTTCAAAGAGCTACTACAAACCATGTTGGATTTAGAGTTCCAAATTCATCTATCTATATAGGAGAGAACAGAGGGAAACCTAAATATAAAAACTGCTACTGTACACGAATGCTTCATCCTAGAAGAACAAAATTTGGTGAGCCAAGTGGGATTTGTGTGCTGATCATTACCACCAAGTATCATCAAGTTTGGTTGAAAAAATATTTGCTGGTATTTCGGAAACTCGATATTTCTTAGAAGCTTGGCAACCCATCTCAATGAAAGTGCTTTTCCACAGTCTGTTCCTAGGGCTACTTGAAGAGGAAACAAACCAGAGAGACAAAACTGAGAACTCCTTGATTTTGTCAAGTTTCAAAGAGCTACTACAAACCATGTTGGATTTAGAGTTCCAAATTCATCTATCTATATAGGAGAGAACAGAGGGAAACCTAAATATAAAAACTGCTACTGTACACGAACGCTTCAACCTAGAAGAACTAAATTTGGTGAGCCAAGTGGGATTTGTGTACTGATAATTAGCAACAAGTATCATCAAGTTTGGGTGAAAAAATATTTGCTGGTATTTCGGAAACTCGTTATTTCTTAGAAGCTTGGCAACCCCTCTCAATGAAAGTGCTTTTCCACAGTCTGTGCCTAGGGCTACTTGAAGAGGAAACAAACCAGAGAGACAAAACTGAGAACTCCTTGATTTTGTCAAGTTTCAAAGAGCTACTACAAAGCATGTTGGATTTAGAGTTCCAAATTCATCTATCTATATAGGAGAGAATAGAGGGAAACCTAAATATAAAAACTGCTACTGTAGACGAACGCTTCAACCTAGAAGAACAAAATTTGGTGAGCTAAGTGGGATTTGTGTTCCAATCATTACCACCAAGTATCATCATGTTTGGGTGAAAAAATATTTGCTGGTATTTCGGAAACTCGTTATTTCTTAGAAGCTTGGCAACCCATCTCAATGAAAGTGCTTTTCCACAGTTTGTGCCTAGGGATACTTGAAGTGGAGACAAACCATAAAGAAAAATCTGAGAACTCCTTTATTTTGTCAAGTTTCAAGGGCTACTACAAACCATGTTGGATTTAGAGTTCCAAATTCATCTATCTAAATATGAGAGAACAGAGGGAAACCTAAATATAAAAACTGCTACTGTAGACGAACTCTTCAACGTAGAAGAACAAAATTTGTAAGCCAAGTGGGATTTGTGTACTGATCATTACCAGCAAGTATCATCAAGATTGGGTGAAAAAATATTTGCTTGTATTTCGGAAACTCGTTATTTCTTAGAAGCTTGGCAACCCCTCTCAATGAAAGTGCTTTTCCACAGTCTGTGCCTAGGGCTACTTGAAGAGGAAACAAACCATAGAGACAAATGTGAGAACTCCTTTATTTTGTCAAGTTTCAAAGAGATACTACAAACCCTGTTGGATTTAGAGTTCCAAATTCATCTATCAATATAATAGAGAACAGAGGGAAACCTAAATATAAAAACTGCTACTGTAGACGAATGCTTCATCCTAGAAGAACAAAATTTGGTGAGCCAATTGGGATTTTTGTACTGATCATTACCACCAAGTATCATCAAGTTTGGGTGAAAAAATATTTGCTAGTATATCGGAAACTCGATATTTCTTGGAAACTTGGCAACCCATCTCAATGAAAGTGCTTTTCCACAGTCTGTTCCTAGGGCTACTTGAAAAGGAAACAAACCATAGAGACAAACAGAGAAGTTCTTTATTTTGTCAAGTTTCAAAGAGCTACTACAAACCATGCTGGATTTAGAGTTCCAAATTTATCTATCTATATAGGAGAGAACAGAGGGGAACCTAAATACAAAAACTGCTACTGTAGACGAATGCTTCATCCTAGAAGAACAAAATTTGGTGAGCCAAGTGGGATTTGCCTGCTGATCATTACCACCAAGTATCATCAAGATTGGGTGAAAAAATATTTGCTGGTATTTCGGAAACTCGTAATTTCTTAGAAGCTTGGCAAACCCTCTCAGTGAAAGTGCTTTTCCACAGTCTGTGCCTATGGCTACTTGAAGAGGAATCAAAACATAAAGACAAAACTGAGAACTCCTTTATTTTGTCAAGTTTCAAAGAGCTACTACAAACCATACTGGATTTAGAGTTCCAAATTCATCTATCTATATAGGAGAGAACAGAGGGGAACGAAATATAAAAACTGCTACTGTAGACCAATGCTTCATCCTAGAAGAACAAAATTTGGTGAGGCAAATGGGATTTGGGTACTGATCATTACCACCAAGTATCATCAAGATTGGGTGAAAAAATATTTGCTGGTATTTCGGAAACTCGTAATTTCTTAGAAGCTTGGCAAACCCTCTCAGTGAAAGTGCTTTTCCACAGTGTGTGCCTAGGGCTACTTGAAGAGGAAACACACCATAGAGACAAAACTGAGAACTCCTTTATTTTGTCAAGTTTCAAAGAGCTACTACAAACCATGTTGGATTTAGAGTTCCAAATTCATCTATCTATATAGGAGAGAACAGAGGGAAACCTAAATATAAAAACTGCTACTGTAGAAGAACGCTTCAACCTAGAAGAACAAAATATCGTGAGACAAGTGGGATTTGTGTACTGATCCTTACCACCAAGTATCATCAAGTTTGGGTAAAAAAAAAATTGCTTGTATTTCGGAAACTCGTTATTTCTTAGAAGCTTGGCAACCCATCTCAATGAAAGTGCTTTTCCACAGTCTGTGCCTAGGGCTACTTGAAGAGGAAACAAACCAGAGAGAAAAATCTGAGAACTCCTTTATTTTGTCAAGTTTCAAAGAGCTACTACAAACCATGTTGGATGTAGAGCTCCAAATTCATCTATCTATATAGGAGAGAACAGAGGGAAACCTAAATATAAAAACTGCTACTGTAGACGAACGCTTCAACCTAGAAGAACAAAATTTGCTAAGCCAAGTGGGATTTGTGTACTGATCATTACCACCAAGTATCATCAAGATTGGGTGAAAAAATATTTGATGGTATTTCGGAAACTCGTTATTTCTTAGAAGCTTGGCAACCCCTCTCAATGAAAGTGCTTTTCCACAGTCTGTGCCTAGGGCTACTTGAAGAAGAAACAAACCATAGAGACAAATCTGAGAACTCCTTTATTTTGTCAAGTTTCAAATAGCTACTACAAACCATGTTGGATTTAGAGTTCCAAATTCATCTATCTATATAGGAGAGAACAGAGGGAAACGTAAATATAAAAACTGCTACTGTAGACGAACGCTTCAACCTAGAAGAACAAAATTTGCTAAGCCAAGTGGGATTTGTGTACTCATCATTACCACCAAGTATCATCAAGATTGGGTGATAAAATATTTGATGGTATTTCGGAAACTCGTTATTTCTTAGAAGGTTGGCAACCCCTGTCAATGAAAGTGCTTTTCCACAGTCTGTGCCTAGGGCTACTTAAAGAGGAAACAAACCATAGAGACAAATCTGAGAACTCCTTTATTTTGTCAAGTTTCAAATAGCTACTACAAACCATGTTGGATTTAGAGTTCCAAATTCATCTATCTATATAGGAGAGAACAGAGGGAAACCTAAATATAAAAATTGCTACTGAAGACGAATGCTTCATACTAGAAGAACAAAATTTGGTGAGCCAAGTGGAATTTTTGTACTGATCATTACCACTAAGTATCATCAAGTTTAATTGAAAAAATATTTGCTGGTATTTCGGAAACTCGATATTTCTTAGAAGCTTGGCAAACCCTCTCAGTGAAAGTGCTTTTCCACAGTCTGTGCCTAGGGCTACCTGAAGAGGAAACAAACCAGAGAGACAAAACTGAGAACTCCTTGATTTTGTCAAGTTTCAAAGAGCTACTACAAACCATGTTGGATTTAGAGTTCCAAATTCATCTATCTATATAGGAGAGAACAGAGGGAAACCTAAATATAAAAACTGCTACTGTACACGAATGCTTCATCCTAGAAGAACAAAATTTGGTGAGCCAAGTGGGATTTGTGTGCTGATCATTACCACCAAGTATCATCAAGTTTGGGTGAAAAAATATTTGCTGGTATTTCGGAAACTCGATATTTCTTAGAAGCTTGGCAACCCATCTCAATGAAAGTGCTTTTCCACAGTCTGTTCCTAGGGCTACTTGAAGAGGAAACAAACCAGAGAGACAAAACTGAGAACTCCTTGATTTTGTCAAGTTTCAAAGAGCTACTACAAACAATGTTGGATTTAGAGTTCCAAATTCATCTATCTATATAGGAGAGAACAGAGGGAAACCTAAATATAAAAACTGCTACTGTACACGAACGCTTCAACCTAGAAGAACTAAATTTGGTGAGCCAAGTGGGATTTGTGTACTGATAATTAGCAACAAGTATCATCAAGATTGGGTGAAAAAATATTTGCTGGTATTTCGGAAACTCGTTATTTCTTAGAAGCTTGGTAACCCCTCTCAAGGAAAGTGCTTTTCCACAGTCTGTGCCTAGGGCTACTTGAAGAGGAAACAAAACATAAAGACAAAACTGAGAACTCCTTTATTTTGTCAAGTTTCAAAGAGCTACTACAAAGCATGTTGGATTTAGAGTTCCAAATTCATCTATCTATATAGGAGAGAACAGAGGGAAACCTAAATATAAAAACTGCTACTGTAGACGAACGCTTCAATCTAGAAGAACAAAATTTGGTGAGCTAAGTGGGATTTGTGTTCCAATCATTACCACCAAGTATCATCATGATTGGGTGAAAAAATATTTGCTGGTATTTCGGAAACTCGTTATTTCTTAGAAGCTTGGCAACCCATCTCAATGAAAGTGCTTTTCCACAGTTTGTGCCTAGGGATACTTGAAGTGGAGACAAACCATAAAGAAAAATCTGTGAACTCCTTTATTTTGTCAAGTTTCAAGGGCTACTACAAACCATGTTGGATTTAGAGTTCCAAATTCATCTATCTAAATATGAGAGAACAGAGGGAAACCTAAATATAAAAACTGCTACTGTAGACGAACTCTTCAACGTAGAAGAACAAAATTTGTAAGCCAAGTGGGATTTGTGTACTGATCATTACCACCAAGTATCATCAAGATTGGGTGAAAAAATATTTGCTTGTATTTCGGAAACTCGTTATTTCTTAGAAGCTTGGCAACCCCTCTCAATGAAAGTGCTTTTCCACAGTCTGTGCCTAGGGCTACTTGAAGAGGAAACAAACCATAGAGACAAATGTGAGAACTCCTTTATTTTGTCAAGTTTCAAAGAGCTACTACAAACCCTGTTGGATTTAGAGTTCCAAATTCATCTATCAATATAATAGAGAACAGAGGGAAACCTAAATATAAAAACTGCTACTGTAGACGAATGCTTCATCCTAGAAGAACAAAATTTGGTGAGCCAATTGGGATTTTTGTACTGATCATTACCACCAAGTATCATCAAGTTTGGGTGAAAAAATATTTGCTAGTATATCGGAAACTCGATATTTCTTGGAAACTTGGCAACCCATCTCAATGAAAGTGCTTTTCCACAGTCTGTTCCTAGGGCTACTTGAAAAGGAAACAAACCATAAAGACAAAACTGAGAACTCCTTTATTTTGTCAAGTTTCAAAGAGCTACTACAAACCATACTGGATTTAGAGTTCCAAATTCATCTATCTATATAGGAGAGAACAGAGGGGAACGAAATATAAAAACTGCTACTGTAGACCAATGCTTCATCCTAGAAGAACAAAATTTGGTGAGGCAAGTGGGATTTGGGTACTGATCATTACCACCAAGTATCATCAAGATTGGGTGAAAAAATATTTGCTGGTATTTCGGAAACTCGTAATTTCTTAGAAGCTTGGCAAACCCTCTCAGTGAAAGTGCTTTTCCACAGTGTGTGCCTAGGGCTACTTGAAGAGGAAACACACCATAGAGACAAAACTGAGAACTCCTTTATTTTGTCAAGTTTCAAAGAGCTACTACAAACCATGTTGGATTTAGAGTTCCAAATTCATCTATCTATATAGGAGAGAACAGAGGGAAACCTAAATATAAAAACTGCTACTGTAGAAGAACGCTTCAACCTAGAAGAACAAAATATCGTGAGACAAGTGGGATTTGTGTACTGATCCTTACCACCAAGAATCATAAAGTTTGGGTAAAAAAAAAATTGCTTGTATTTCGGAAACTCGTTATTTCTTAGAAGCTTGGCAACCCATCTCAATGAAAGTGCTTTTCCACAGTCTGTGCCTAGGGCTACTTGAAGAGGAAACAAACCAGAGAGAAAAATCTGAGAACTCCTTTATTTTGTCAAGTTTCAAAGAGCTACTACAAACCATGTTGGATTTAGAGTTCCAAATTCATCTATCTATATAGGAGAGAACAGAGGGAAACCTAAATATAAAAACTGCTACTGTAGACGAACGCTTCAACCTAGAAGAACAAAATTTGCTAAGCCAAGTGGGATTTGTGTACTGATCATTACCACCAAGTATCATCAATATTGGGTCAAAAAATATTTGATGGTATTTCGGAAACTCGTTATTTCTTAGAAGCTTGGCAACCCCTCTCAATGAAAGTGCTTTTCCACAGTCTGTGCCTAGGGCTACTTGAAGAAGAAACAAACCATAGAGACAAATCTGAGAACTCCTTTATTTTGTCAAGTTTCAAATAGCTACTACAAACCATGTTGGATTTAGAGTTCCAAATTCATCTATCTATATAGGAGAGAACAGTGGGAAACCTAAATATAAAAATTGCTACTGAAGACGAATGCTTCATACTAGAAGAACAAAATTTGGTGAGCCAAGTGGGATTTTTGTACTGATCATTACCACTAAGTATCATCAAGTTTAATTGAAAAAATATTTGCTGGTATTTCGGAAACTCGATATTTCTTAGAAGCTTGGCAAACCCTCTCAGTGAAAGTGCTTTTCCACAGTCTGTGCCTAGGGCTACTTGAAGAGGAAACAAACCAGAGAGACAAAACTGAGATCTCCTTGATTTTGTCAAGTTTCAAAGAGCTACTACAAACCATGTTGGATTTAGAGTTCCAAATTCATCTATCTATATAGGAGAGAACAGAGGGCAACCTAAATATAAAAACTGCTACTGTACACGAATGCTTCATCCTAGAAGAACAAAATTTGGTGAGCCAAGTGGGATTTGTGTGCTGATCCTTACCACCAAGTATCATCAAGTTTGGGTGAAAAAATATTTGCTGGTATTTCGGAAACTCGATATTTCTTAGAAGCTTGGCAACCCATCTCAATGAAAGTGCTTTTCCACAGTCTGTTCCTAGGGCTACTTGAAGAGGAAACAAACCAGAGAGACAAAACTGAGAACTCCTTGATTTTGTCAAGTTTCAAAGAGCTACTACAAACCATGTTGGATTTAGAGTTCCAAATTCATCTATCTATATAGGAGAGAACAGAGGGAAACCTAAATATAAAAACTGCTACTGTACACGAACGCTTCAACCTAGAAGAACTAAATTTGGTGAGCCAAGTGGGATTTGTGTACTGATAATTAGCAACAAGTATCATCAAGATTGGGTGAAAAAATATTTGCTGGTATTTCGGAAACTCGTTATTTCTTAGAAGCTTGGCAACCCCTCTCAATGAAAGTGCTTTTCCACAGTCTGTGCCTAGGGCTACTTGAAGAGGAAACAAAACATAAAGACAAAACTGAGAACTCCTTTATTTTGTCAAGTTTCAAAGAGCTACTACAAAGCATGTTGGATTTAGAGTTCCAAATTCATCTATCTATATAGGAGAGAACAGAGGGAAACCTAAATATAAAAACTGCTACTGTAGACGAACGCGTCAACGTAGAAGAACAAAATTTGGTGAGCTAAGTGGGATTTGTGTTCCAATCATTAAAACCAAGTATAATCATGATTGGGTGAAAAAATATTTGCTGGTATTTCGGAAACTCGTTATTTCTTAGAAGCTTGGCAACCCATCTCAATGAAAGTGCTTTTCCACAGTTTGTGCCTAGGGATACTTGAAGTGGAGACAAACCATAAAGAAAAATCTGAGAACTCCTTTATTTTGTCAAGTTTCAAGGGCTACTACAAACCATGTTGGATTTAGAGTTCCAAATTCATCTATCTATATATGAGAGAACAGAGGGAAACCTAAATATAAAAACTGCTACTGTAGACGAACTCTTCAACGTAGAAGAACAAAATTTGGTAAGCCAAGTGGGATTTGTGTACTGATCATTACCACCAAGTATCATCAAGATTGGGTGAAAAAATATTTGCTTGTATTTCGGAAACTCGTTATTTCTTAGAAGCTTGGCAACCCCTCTCAATGAAAGTGCTTTTCCACAGTCTGTGCCTAGGGCTACTTGAAGAGGAAACAAACCATAGAGACAAATGTGAGAACTCCTTTATTTTGTCAAGTTTCAAAGAGCTACTACAAACCCTGTTGGATTTAGAGTTCCAAATTCATCTATCAATATAAGAGAGAACAGAGGGAAACCTAAATATAAAAACTGCTACTGTAGACGAATGCTTCATCCTAGAAGAACAAAATTTGGTGACCCAAGTGGGATTTTTGTAGTGATCATTACCACCAAGTATCATCAAGTTTGGGTGAAAAAATATTTGCTGGTATATCGGAAACTCGATATTTCTTAGAAACTTGGCAACCCCTCTCAATGAAAGTGCTTTTCCACAGTCTGTTCCTAGGGCTACTTGAAAAGGAAACAAACCATAGAGACAAAACAGAGAAGTTCTTTATTTTGTCAAGTTTCAAAGAGCTACTACAAACCATGCTGGATTTAGAGTTCCAAATCCATCTATCTATATAGGAGAGAACAGAGGGGAACCTAAATACAAAAACTGCTACTGTAGACGAATGCTTCACCCTAGAAGAACAAAATTTGGTGAGCCAAGTGGGATTTGCCTACTGATCATTACCACCAAGTATCATCAAGATTGGGTGAAAAAATATTTGCTGGTATTTCGGAAACTCGTAATTTTTAGAAGCTTGGCAAACCCTCTCAGTGAAAGTGCTTTTCCACAGTCTGTGCCTAGGGCTACTTGAAGAGGAATCAAAACATAAAGACAAAACTGAGAACTCCTTTATTTTGTCAAGTTTCAAAGAGCTACTACAAACCATACTGGATTTAGAGTTCCAAATTCATCTATCTATATAGGAGAGAACAGAGGGGAACGAAATATAAAAACTGCTACTGTAGACCAATGCTTCATCCTAGAAGAACAAAATTTGGTGAGGCAAGCGGGATTTGGGTACTGATCATTACCACCAAGTATCTTCAAGATTGGGTGAAAAAATATTTGCTGGTATTTCGGAAACTCGTAATTTCTTAGAAGCTTGGCAAACCCTCTCAGTGAAAGTGCTTTTCCACAGTGTGTGCCTAGGGCTACTTGAAGAGGAAACACACCATAGAGACAAAACTGAGAACTCCTTTATTTTGTCAAGTTTCAAAGAGCTACTACAAACCATGTTGGATTTAGAGTTCCAAATTCATCTATCTATATAGGAGAGAACAGAGGGAAACCTAAATATAAAAACTGCTACTGTAGAAAAACGCTTCAACCTAGAAGAACAAAATATCGTGAGACAAGTGGGATTTGTGTACTGATCCTTACCACCAAGTATCATCAAGTTTGGGTAAAAAAAAAATTGCTTGTGTTTCGGAAACTCGTTATTTCTTAGAAGCTTGGCAACCCATCTCAATGAAAGTGCTTTTCCACAGTCTGTGCCTAGGGCTACTTGAAGAGGAAACAAACCAGAGAGAAAAATCTGAGAACTCCTTTATTTTGTCAAGTTTCAAAGAGCTACTACAAACCATGTTGGATTTAGAGTTCCAAATTCATCTATCTATATAGGAGAGAACAGAGGGAAACCTAAATATAAAAACTGCTACTGTAGACGAACGCTTCAATCTAGAAGAACAAAATTTGCTAAGCCAAGTGGGATTTGTGTACTGATCATTACCACCAAGTATCATCAAGATTGGGTGAAAAAATATTTGATGGTATTTCGGAAACTCGTTATTTCTTAGAAGCTTGGCAACCCCTCTCAATGAAAGTGCTTTTCCACAGTCTGTGCCTAGGGCTACTTGAAGAAGAAACAAACCATAGAGACAAATCTGAGAACTCCTTTATTTTGTCAAGTTTCAAATAGCTACTACAAACCATGTTGGATTTAGAGTTCCAAATTCATCTATCTATATAGGAGAGAACAGAGGGAAACCTAAATATAAAAACTGCTACTGTAGACGAACGCTTCAACCTAGAAGAACAAAATTTGCTAAGCCAAGTGGGATTTGTGTACTCATCATTACCACCAAGTATCATCAAGATTGGGTGATAAAATATTTGATGGTATTTCGGAAACTCGTTATTTCTTAGAAGGTTGGCAACCCCTGTCAATGAAAGTGCTTTTCCACAGTCTGTGCCTAGGGCTACTTGAAGAAGAAACAAACCATAGAGACAAATCTGAGAACTCCTTTATTTTGTCAAGTTTCAAATAGCTACTACAAACCATGTTGGATTTAGAGTTCCAAATTCATCTATCTATATAGGAGAGAACAGAGGGAAACCTAAATATAAAAATTGCTACTGAAGATGAATGCTTCATACTAGAAGAACAAAATTTGGTGAGCCAAGTGGAATTTTTGTACTGATCATTACCACTAAGTATCATCAAGTTTAATTGAGAAAATATTTGCTGGTATTTCGGAAACTCGATATTTCTTAGAAGCTTGGCAAACCCTCTCAGTGAAAGTGCTTTTCCACAGTCTGTGCCTAGGGCTACTTGAAGAGGAAACAAACCAGAGAGACAAAACTGAGAACTCCTTGATTTTGTCAAGTTTCAAAGAGCTACTACAAACCATGTTGGATTTAGAGTTCCAAATTTATCTATCTATATAGGAGAGAACAGAGGGAAACCTAAATATAAAAACTGCTACTGTACACGAATGCTTCATCCTAGAAGAACAAAATTTGGTGAGCCAAGTGGGATTTGTGTGCTGATCATTACCACCAAGTATCATCAAGTTTGGGTGAAAAAATATTTGCTGGTATTTCGGAAACTCGATATTTCTTAGAAGCTTGGCAACCCATCTCAATGAAAGTGCTTTTCCACAGTCTGTTCCTAGGGCTACTTGAAGAGGAAACAAACCAGAGAGACAAAACTGAGAACTCCTTGATTTTGTCAAGTTTCAAAGAGCTACTACAAACCATGTTGGATTTAGAGTTCCAATATCATCTATCTATATAGGAGAGAACAGAGGGAAACCTAAATATAAAAACTGCTACTGTACACGAACGCTTCAACCTAGAAGAACTAAATTTGGTGAGCCAAGTGGGATTTGTGTACTGATAATTAGCAACAAGTATCATCAAGATTGGGTGAAAAAATATTTGCTGGTATTTCGGAAACTCGTTATTTCTAAGAAGCTTGGCAACCCCTCTCAATGAAAGTGCTTTTCCACAGTCTGTGCCTAGGGCTACTTGAAGAGGAAACAAAACATAAAGACAAAACTGTGAACTCCTTTATTTTGTCAAGTTTCAAAGAGCTACTACAAAGCATGTTGGATTTAGAGTTCCAAATTCATCTATCTATATAGGAGAGAATAGAGGGAAACCTAAATATAAAAACTGCTACTGTAGACGAACGCTTCAATCTAGAAGAACAAAATTTGGTGAGCTAAGTGGGATTTGTGTTCCAATCATTACCACCAAGTATCATCATGATTGGGTGAAAAAATATTTGCTGGTATTTCGGAAACTCGTTATTTCTTAGAAGCTTGGCAACCCATCTCAATGAAAGTGCTTTTCCACAGTTTGTGCCTAGGGATACTTGAAGTGGAGACAAACCATAAAGAAAAATCTGAGAACTCCTTTATTTTGTCAAGTTTCAAGGGCTACTACAAACCATGTTGGATTTAGAGTTCCAAATTCATCTATCTAAATATGAGAGAACAGAGGGAAACCTAAATATAAAAACTGCTACTGTAGACGAACTCTTCAACGTAGAAGAACAAAATTTGGTAAGCCAAGTGGGATTTGTGTACTGATCATTACCACCAAGTATCATCAAGATTGGGTGAAAAAATATTTGCTTGTATTTCGGAAACTCGTTATTTCTTAGAAGCTTGGCAACCCCTCTCAATGAAAGTGCTTTTCCACAGTCTGTGCCTAGGGCTACTTGAAGAGGAAACAAACCATAGAGACAAATGTGAGAACTCCTTTATTTTGTCAAGTTTCAAAGAGCTACTACAAACCCTGTTGGATTTAGAGTTCCAAATTCATCTATCAATATAAGAGAGAACAGAGGGAAACCTAAATATAAAAACTGCTACTGTAGACGAATGCTTCATCCTAGAAGAACAAAATTTGGTGACCCAAGTGGGATTTTTGTAGTGATCATTACCACCAAGTATCATCAAGTTTGGGTGAAAAAATATTTGCTGGTATATCGGAAACTCGATATTTCTTAGAAACTTGGCAACCCCTCTCAATGAAAGTGCTTTTCCACAGTCTGTTCCTAGGGCTACTTGAAAAGGAAACAAACCATAGAGACAAAACAGAGAAGTTCTTTATTTTGTCAAGTTTCAAAGAGCTACTACAAACCATGCTGGATTTAGAGTTCCAAATCCATCTATCTATATAGGAGAGAACAGAGGGGAACCTAAATACAAAAACTGCTACTGTAGACGAATGCTTCACCCTAGAAGAACAAAATTTGGTGAGCCAAGTGGGATTTGCCTACTGATCATTACCACCAAGTATCATCAAGATTGGGTGAAAAAATATTTGCTGGTATTTCGGAAACTCGTAATTTTTAGAAGCTTGGCAAACCCTCTCAGTGAAAGTGCTTTTCCACAGTCTGTGCCTAGGGCTACTTGAAGAGGAATCAAAACATAAAGACAAAACTGAGAACTCCTTTATTTTGTCAAGTTTCAAAGAGCTACTACAAACCATACTGGATTTAGAGTTCCAAATTCATCTATCTATATAGGAGAGAACAGAGGGGAACGAAATATAAAAACTGCTACTGTAGACCAATGCTTCATCCTAGAAGAACAAAATTTGGTGAGGCAAGCGGGATTTGGGTACTGATCATTACCACCAAGTATCATCAAGATTGGGTGAAAAAATATTTGCTGGTATTTCGGAAACTCGTAATTTCTTAGAAGCTTGGCAAACCCTCTCAGTGAAAGTGCTTTTCCACAGTGTGTGCCTAGGGCTACTTGAAGAGGAAACACACCATAGAGACAAAACTGAGAACTCCTTTATTTTGTCAAGTTTCAACGAGCTACTACAAACCATGTTGGATTTAGAGTTCCAAATTCATCTATCTATATAGGAGAGAACAGAGGGAAACCTAAATATAAAAACTGCTACTGTAGAAGAACGCTTCAACCTAGAAGAACAAAATATCGTGAGACAAGTGGGATTTGTGTACTGATCCTTACCACCAAGTATCATCAAGTTTGGGTAAAAAAAAAATTGCTTGTGTTTCGGAAACTCGTTATTTCTTAGAAGCTTGGCAACCCATCTCAATGAAAGTGCTTTTCCACAGTCTGTGCCTAGGGCTACTTGAAGAGGAAACAAACCAGAGAGAAAAATCTGAGAACTCCTTTATTTTTTCAAGTTTCAAAGAGCTACTACAAACCATGTTGGATTTAGAGTTCCAAATTCATCTATCTATATAGGAGAGAACAGAGGGAAACCTAAATATAAAAACTGCTACTGTAGACGAACGCTTCAATCTAGAAGAACAAAATTTGCTAAGCCAAGTGGGATTTGTGTACTGATCATTACCACCAAGTATCATCAAGATTGGGTGAAAAAATATTTGCTGGTATTTCGGAAACTCGTTATTTCTTAGAAGCTTGGCAACCCCTCTCAATGAAAGTGCTTTTCCACAGTCTGTGCCTAGGGCTACTTGAAGAAGAAACAAACCATAGAGACAAATCTGAGAACTCCTTTATTTTGTCAAGTTTCAAATAGCTCCTACAAACCATGTTGGATTTAGAGTTCCAAATTCATCTATCTATATAGGAGAGAACAGAGGGAAACCTAAATATAAAAACTGCTACTGTAGACGAACGCTTCAACCTAGAAGAACAAAATTTGCTAAGCCAAGTGGGATTTGTGTACTCATCATTACCACCAAGTATCATCAAGATTGGGTGATAAAATATTTGATGGTATTTCGGAAACTCGTTATTTCTTAGAAGGTTGGCAACCCCTGTCAATGAAAGTGCTTTTCCACAGTCTGTGCCTAGGGCTACTTGAAGAAGAAACAAACCATAGAGACAAATCTGAGAACTCCTTTATTTTGTCAAGTTTCAAATAGCTACTACAAACCATGTTGGATTTAGAGTTCCAAATTCATCTATCTATATAGGAGAGAACAGAGGGAAACCTAAATATAAAAATTGCTACTGAAGATGAATGCTTCATACTAGAAGAACAAAATTTGGTGAGCCAAGTGGAATTTTTGTACTGATCATTACCACTAAGTATCATCAAGTTTAATTGAAAAAATATTTGCTGGTATTTCGGAAACTCGATATTTCTTAGAAGCTTGGCAAACCCTCTCAGTGAAGGTGCCAGTCTGTGCCTAGGGCTACTTGAAGAGGAAACAAACCAGAGAGACAAAACTGAGAACTCCTTGATTTTGTCAAGTTTCAAAGAGCTACTACAAACCATGTTGGATTTAGAGTTCCAAATTTATCTATCTATATAGGAGAGAACAGAGGGAAACCTAAATATAAAAACTGCTACTGTACACGAATGCTTCATCCTAGAAGAACAAAATTTGGTGAGCCAAGTGGGATTTGTGTGCTGATCATTACCACCAAGTATCATCAAGTTTGGGTGAAAAAATATTTGCTGGTATTTCGGAAACTCGATATTTCTTAGAAGCTTGGCAACCCATCTCAATGAAAGTGCTTTTCCACAGTCTGTTCCTAGGGCTACTTGAAGAGGAAACAAACCAGAGAGACAAAACTGAGAACTCCTTGATTTTGTCAAGTTTCAAAGAGCTACTACAAACCATGTTGGATTTAGAGTTCCAAATTCATCTATCTATATAGGAGAGAACAGAGGGAAACCTAAATATAAAAACTGCTACTGTACACGAACGCTTCAACCTAGAAGAACTAAATTTGGTGAGCCAAGTGGGATTTGTGTACTGATAATTAGCAACAAGTATCATCAAGATTGGGTGAAAAAATATTTGCTGGTATTTCGGAAACTCGTTATTTCTAAGAAACTTGGCAACCCCTCTCAATGAAAGTGCTTTTCCACAGTCTGTGCCTAGGGCTACTTGAAGAGGAAACAAAACATAAAGACAAAACTGTGAACTCCTTTATTTTGTCAAGTTTCAAAGAGCTACTACAAAGCATGTTGGATTTAGAGTTCCAAATTCATCTATCTATATAGGAGAGAATAGAGGGAAACCTAAATATAAAAACTGCTACTGTAGACGAACGCTTCAACCTAGAAGAACAAAATTTGGTGAGCTAAATGGGATTTGTGTTCCAATCATTACCACCAAGTATCATCATGATTGGGTGAAAAAATATTTGCTGGTATTTCGGAAACTCGTTATTTCTTAGAAGCTTGGCAACCCATCTCAATGAAAGTGCTTTTCCACAGTTTGTGCCTAGGGATACTTGAAGTGGAGACAAACCATAAAGAAAAATCTGAGAACTCCTTTATTTTGTCAAGTTTCAAGGGCTACTACAAACCATGTTGGATTTAGAGTTCCAAATTCATCTATCTAAATATGAGAGAACAGAGGGAAACCTAAATATAAAAACTGCTACTGTAGACGAACTCTTCAACGTAGAAGAACAAAATTTGTAAGCCAAGTGGGATTTGTGTACTGATCATTACCACCAAGTATCATCAAGATTGGGTGAAAAAATATTTGCTTGTATTTCGGAAACTCGTTATTTCTTAGAAGCTTGGCAACCCCTCTCAATGAAAGTGCTTTTCCACAGTCTGTGCCTAGGGCTACTTGAAGAGGAAACAAACCATAGAGACAAATGTGAGAACTCCTTTATTTTGTCAAGTTTCAAAGAGCTACTACAAACCCTGTTGGATTTAGAGTTCCAAATTCATCTATCAATATAATAGAGAACAGAGGGAAACCTAAATATAAAAACTGCTACTGTAGACGAATGCTTCATCCTAGAAGAACAAAATTTGGTGAGAGAATTGGGATTTTTGTACTGATCATTACCACCAAGTATCATCAAGTTTGGGTGAAAAAATATTTGCTAGTATATCGGAAACTCGATATTTCTTGGAAACTTGGCAACCCATCTCAATGAAAGTGCTTTTCCACAGTCTGTTCCTAGGGCTACTTGAAAAGGAAACAAACCATAGAGACAAACAGAGAAGTTCTTTATTTTGTCAAGTTTCAAAGAGCTACTACAAACCATGCTGGATTTAGAGTTCCAAATTTATCTATCTATATAGGAGAGAACAGAGGGGAACCTAAATACAAAAACTGCTACTGTAGACGAATGCTTCATCCTAGAAGAACAAAATTTGGTGAGCCAAGTGGGATTTGCCTGCTGATCATTACCACCAAGTATCATCAAGATTGGGTGAAAAAATATTTGCTGGTATTTCGGAAACTCGTAATTTCTTAGAAGCTTGGCAAACCCTCTCAGTGAAAGTGCTTTTCCACAGTCTGTGCCTAGGGCTACTTGAAGAGGAATCAAAACATAAAGACAAAACTGAGAACTCCTTTATTTTGTCAAGTTTCAAAGAGCTACTACAAACCATACTGGATTTAGAGTTCCAAATTCATCTATCTATATAGGAGAGAACAGAGGGGAACGAAATATAAAAACTGCTACTGTAGACCAATGCTTCATCCTAGAAGAACAAAATTTGGTGAGGCAAATGGGATTTGGGTACCGATCATTACCACCAAGTATCATCAAGATTGGGTGAAAAAATATTTGCTGGTATTTCGGAAACTCGTAATTTCTTAGAAGCTTGGCAAACCCTCTCAGTGAAAGTGCTTTTCCACAGTCTGTGCCTAGGGCTACTTGAAGAGGAAACACACCATAGAGACAAAACTGAGAACTCCTTTATTTTGTCAAGTTTCAAAGAGCTACTACAAACCATGTTGGATTTAGAGTTCCAAATTCATCTATCTATATAGGAGAGAACAGAGGGAAACCTAAATATAAAAACTGCTACTGTAGAAGAACGCTTCAACCTAGAAGAACACAATATCGTGAGACAAGTGGGATTTGTGTACTGATCCTTACCACCAAGTATCATCAAGTTTGGGTAAAAAAAAAATTGCTTGTATTTCGGAAACTCGTTATTTCTTAGAAGCTTGGCAACCCATCTCAATGAAAGTGCTTTTCCACAGTCTGTGCCTAGGGCTACTTGAAGAGGAAACAAACCAGAGAGAAAAATCTGAGAACTCCTTTATTTTGTCAAGTTTCAAAGAGCTACTACAAACCATGTTGGATTTAGAGTTCCAAATTCATCTATCTATATAGGAGAGAACAGAGGGAAACCTAAATATAAAAACTGCTACTGTAGACGAACGCTTCAACCTAGAAGAACAAAATTTGCTAAGCCAAGTGGGATTTGTGTACTGATCATTACCACCAAGTATCATCAAGATTGGGTGAAAAAATATTTGATGGTATTTCGGAAACTCGTTATTTCTTAGAAGCTTAGCAACCCCTCTCAATGAAAGTGCTTTTCCACAGTCTGTGCCTAGGGCTACTTGAAGAAGAAACAAACCATAGAGATAAATCTGAGAACTCCTTTATTTTGTCAAGTTTCAAATAGCTACTACAAACCATGTTGGATTTAGAGTTCCAAATTCATCTATCTATATAGGAGAGAACAGAGGGAAACCTAAATATAAAAACTGCTACTGTAGACGAACGCTTCAACCTAGAAGAACAAAATTTGCTAAGCCAAGTGGGATTTGTGTACTCATCATTACCACCAAGTATCATCAAGATTGGGTGATAAAATATTTGATGGTATTTCGGAAACTCGTTATTTCTTAGAAGGTTGGCAACCCCTGTCAATGAAAGTGCTTTTCCACAGTCTGTGCCTAGGGCTACTTGAAGAGGAAACAAACCAGAGAGACAAAACTGAGAACTCCTTGATTTTGTCAAGTTTCAAAGAGCTACTACAAACCATGTTGGATTTAGAGTTCCAAATTCATCTATCTATATAGGAGAGAACAGAGGGAAACCTAAATATAAAAACTGCTACTGTAGACGAACGCTTCAACCTAGAAGAACAAAATTTGGT
Organism: Callospermophilus lateralis; assembly: GCF_048772815.1. Taxonomy (NCBI): domain Eukaryota; kingdom Metazoa; phylum Chordata; class Mammalia; order Rodentia; family Sciuridae; genus Callospermophilus; species Callospermophilus lateralis. The sequence goes on along the minus strand of NW_027513347.1, from coordinate 188,486 downwards.
GAGCTAAGTGGGATTTGTGTTCCAATCATTACCACCAAGTATCATCATGATTGGGTGAAAAAATATTTGCTGGTATTTCGGAAACTCGTTATTTCTTAGAAGCTTGGCAACCCATCTCAATGAAAGTGCTTTTCCACAGTTTGTGCCTAGGGATACTTGAAGTGGAGACAAACCATAAAGAAAAATCTGAGAACTCCTTTATTTTGTCAAGTTTCAAGGGCTACTACAAACCATGTTGGATTTAGAGTTCCAAATTCATCTATCTAAATATGAGAGAACAGAGGGAAACCTAAATATAAAAACTGCTACTGTAGACGAACTCTTCAACGTAGAAGAACAAAATTTGTAAGCCAAGTGGGATTTGTGTACTGATCATTACCACCAAGTATCATCAAGATTGGGTGAAAAAATATTTGCTTGTATTTCGGAAACTCGTTATTTCTTAGAAGCTTGGCAACCCCTCTCAATGAAAGTGCTTTTCCACAGTCTGTGCCTAGGGCTACTTGAAGAGGAAACAAACCATAGAGACAAATGTGAGAACTCCTTTATTTTGTCAAGTTTCAAAGAGCTACTACAAACCCTGTTGGATTTAGAGTTCCAAATTCATCTATCAATATAATAGAGAACAGAGGGAAACCTAAATATAAAAACTGCTACTGTAGACGAATGCTTCATCCTAGAAGAACAAAATTTGGTGAGAGAATTGGGATTTTTGTACTGATCATTACCACCAAGTATCATCAAGTTTGGGTGAAAAAATATTTGCTAGTATATCGGAAACTCGATATTTCTTGGAAACTTGGCAACCCATCTCAATGAAAGTGCTTTTCCACAGTCTGTTCCTAGGGCTACTTGAAAAGGAAACAAACCATAGAGACAAACAGAGAAGTTCTTTATTTTGTCAAGTTTCAAAGAGCTACTACAAACCATGCTGGATTTAGAGTTCCAAATTTATCTATCTATATAGGAGAGAACAGAGGGGAACCTAAATACAAAAACTGCTACTGTAGACGAATGCTTCATCCTAGAAGAACAAAATTTGGTGAGCCAAGTGGGATTTGCCTGCTGATCATTACCACCAAGTATCATCAAGATTGGGTGAAAAAATATTTGCTGGTATTTCGGAAACTCGTAATTTCTTAGAAGCTTGGCAAACCCTCTCAGTGAAAGTGCTTTTCCACAGTCTGTGCCTATGGCTACTTGAAGAGGAATCAAAACATAAAGACAAAACTGAGAACTCCTTTATTTTGTCAAGTTTCAAAGAGCTACTACAAACCATACTGGATTTAGAGTTCCAAATTCATCTATCTATATAGGAGAGAACAGAGGGGAACGAAATATAAAAACTGCTACTGTAGACCAATGCTTCATCCTAGAAGAACAAAATTTGGTGAGGCAAATGGGATTTGGGTACCGATCATTACCACCAAGTATCATCAAGATTGGGTGAAAAAATATTTGCTGGTATTTCGGAAACTCGTAATTTCTTAGAAGCTTGGCAAACCCTCTCAGTGAAAGTGCTTTTCCACAGTCTGTGCCTAGGGCTACTTGAAGAGGAAACACACCATAGAGACAAAACTGAGAACTCCTTTATTTTGTCAAGTTTCAAAGAGCTACTACAAACCATGTTGGATTTAGAGTTCCAAATTCATCTATCTATATAGGAGAGAACAGAGGGAAACCTAAATATAAAAACTGCTACTGTAGAAGAACGCTTCAACCTAGAAGAACACAATATCGTGAGACAAGTGGGATTTGTGTACTGATCCTTACCACCAAGTATCATCAAGTTTGGGTAAAAAAAAAATTGCTTGTATTTCGGAAACTCGTTATTTCTTAGAAGCTTGGCAACCCATCTCAATGAAAGTGCTTTTCCACAGTCTGTGCCTAGGGCTACTTGAAGAGGAAACAAACCAGAGAGAAAAATCTGAGAACTCCTTTATTTTGTCAAGTTTCAAAGAGCTACTACAAACCATGTTGCATTTAGAGTTCCAAATTCATCTATCTATATAGGAGAGAACAGAGGGAAACCTAAATATAAAAACTGCTACTGTAGACGAACGCTTCAACCTAGAAGAACAAAATTTGCTAAGCCAAGTGGGATTTGTGTACTGATCATTACCACCAAGTATCATCAAGATTGGGTGAAAAAATATTTGATGGTATTTCGGAAACTCGTTATTTCTTAGAAGCTTGGCAACCCCTCTCAATGAAAGTGCTTTTCACAGTCTGTGCCTAGGGCTACTTGAAGAAGAAACAAACCATAGAGATAAATCTGAGAACTCCTTTATTTTGTCAAGTTTCAAATAGCTACTACAAACCATGTTGGATTTAGAGTTCCAAATTCATCTATCTATATAGGAGAGAACAGAGGGAAACCTAAATATAAAAACTGCTACTGTAGACGAACGCTTCAACCTAGAAGAACAAAATTTGCTAAGCCAAGTGGGATTTGTGTACTCATCATTACCACCAAGTATCATCAAGATTGGGTGATAAAATATTTGATGGTATTTCGGAAACTCGTTATTTCTTAGAAGGTTGGCAACCCCTGTCAATGAAAGTGCTTTTCCACAGTCTGTGCCTAGGGCTACTTAAAGAGGAAACAAACCATAGAGACAAATCTGAGAACTCCTTTATTTTGTCAAGTTTCAAAGAGCTACTACAAACCATGTTGGATTTAGAGTTCCAAATTCATCTATCTATACGGAGAGAACAGAGGGAAACCTAAATATAAAAATTGCTACTGAAGACGAATGCTTCATACTAGAAGAACAAAATTTGGTGAGCCAAGTGGAATTTTTGTACTGATCATTACCACTAAGTATCATCAAGTTTAATTGAAAAAATATTTGCTGGTATTTCGGAAACTCGATATTTCTTAGAAGCTTGGCAAACCCTCTCAGTGAAAGTGCTTTTCCACAGTCTGTGCCTAGGGCTACCTGAAGAGGAAACAAACCAGAGAGACAAAACTGAGAACTCCTTGATTTTGTCAAGTTTCAAAGAGCTACTACAAACCATGTTGGATTTAGAGTTCCAAATTCATCTATCTATATAGGAGAGAACAGAGGGAAACCTAAATATAAAAACTGCTACTGTACACGAATGCTTCATCCTAGAAGAACAAAATTTGGTGAGCCAAGTGGGATTTGTGTGCTGATCATTACCACCAAGTATCATCAAGTTTGGGTGAAAAAATATTTGCTGGTATTTCGGAAACTCGATATTTCTTAGAAGCTTGGCAACCCATCTCAATGAAAGTGCTTTTCCACAGTCTGTTCCTAGGGCTACTTGAAGAGGAAACAAACCAGAGAGACAAAACTGAGAACTCCTTGATTTTGTCAAGTTTCAAAGAGCTACTACAAACAATGTTGGATTTAGAGTTCCAAATTCATCTATCTATATAGGAGAGAACAGAGGGAAACCTAAATATAAAAACTGCTACTGTACACGAACGCTTCAACCTAGAAGAACTAAATTTGGTGAGCCAAGTGGGATTTGTGTACTGATAATTAGCAACAAGTATCATCAAGATTGGGTGAAAAAATATTTGCTGGTATTTCGGAAACTCGTTATTTCTTAGAAGCTTGGCAACCCCTCTCAATGAAAGTGCTTTTCCACAGTCTGTGCCTAGGGCTACTTGAAGAGGAAACAAAACATAAAGACAAAACTGAGAACTCCTTTATTTTGTCAAGTTTCAAAGAGCTACTACAAAGCATGTTGGATTTAGAGTTCCAAATTCATCTATCTATATAGGAGATAACAGAGGGAAACCTAAATATAAAAACTGCTACTGTAGACGAACGCTTCAATCTAGAAGAACAAAATTTGGTGAGCTAAGTGGGATTTGTGTTCCAATCATTACCACCAAGTATCATCATGATTGGGTGAAAAAATTTTTGCTGGTATTTCGGAAACTCGTTATTTCTTAGAAGCTTGGCAACCCATCTCAATGAAAGTGCTTTTCCACAGTTTGTGCCTAGGGATACTTGAAGTGGAGACAAACCATAAAGAAAAATCTGTGAACTCCTTTATTTTGTCAAGTTTCAAGGGCTACTACAAACCATGTTGGATTTAGAGTTCCAAATTCATCTATCTAAATATGAGAGAACAGAGGGAAACCTAAATATAAAAACTGCTACTGTAGACGAACTCTTCAACGTAGAAGAACAAAATTTGTAAGCCAAGTGGGATTTGTGTACTGATCATTACCACCAAGTATCATCAAGATTGGGTGAAAAAATATTTGCTTGTATTTCGGAAACTCGTTATTTCTTAGAAGCTTGGCAACCCCTCTCAATGAAAGTGCTTTTCCACAGTCTGTGCCTAGGGCTACTTGAAGAGGAAACAAACCATAGAGACAAATGTGAGAACTCCTTTATTTTGTCAAGTTTCAAAGAGCTACTACAAACCCTGTTGGATTTAGAGTTCCAAATTCATCTATCAATATAATAGAGAACAGAGGGCAACCTAAATATAAAAACTGCTACTGTAGACGAATGCTTCATCCTAGAAGAACAAAATTTGGTGAGCCAATTGGGATTTTTGTACTGATCATTACCACCAAGTATCATCAAGTTTGGGTGAAAAAATATTTGCTAGTATATCGGAAACTCGATATTTCTTGGAAACTTGGCAACCCATCTCAATGAAAGTGCTTTTCCACAGTCTGTTCCTAGGGCTACTTGAAAAGGAAACAAACCATAGAGACAAAACAGAGAAGTTCTTTATTTTGTCAAGTTTCAAAGAGCTACTACAAACCATGCTGGATTTAGAGTTCCAAATTTATCTATCTATATAGGAGAGAACAGAGGGGAACCTAAATACAAAAACTGCTACTGTAGACAAATGCTTCATCCTAGAAGAACAAAATTTGGTGAGCCAAGTGGGATTTCCCTACTGATCATTACCACCAAGTATCATCAAGATTGGGTGAAAAAATATTTGCTGGTATTTCGGAAACTCGTAATTTCTTAGAAGCTTGGCAAACCCTCTCAGTGAAAGTGCTTTTCAACAGTCTGTGCCTATGGCTACTTGAAGAGGAATCAAAACATAAAGACAAAACTGAGAACTCCTTTATTTTGTCAAGTTTCAAAGAGCTACTACAAACCATACTGGATTTAGAGTTCCAAATTCATCTATATATATAGGAGAGAACAGAGGGGAACAAAATATAAAAACTGCTACTGTAGACCAATGCTTCATCCTAGAAGTACAAAATTTGGTGAGGCAAATGGGATTTGGGTACTGATCATTACCACCAAGTATCATCAAGATTGGGTGAAAAAATATTTGCTGGTATTTCGGAAACTCGTAATTTCTTAGAAGCTTGGCAAACCCTCTCAGTGAAAGTGCTTTTCCACAGTCTGTGCCTAGGGCTACTTGAAGAGGAAACACACCATAGAGACAAAACTGAGAACTCCTTTATTTTGTCAAGTTTCAAAGAGCTACTACAAACCATGTTGGATTTAGAGTTCCAAATTCATCTATCTATATATGAGAGAACAGAGGGAAACCTAAATATAAAAACTGCTACTGTAGAAGAACGCTTCAACCTAGAAGAACAAAATATCGTGAGACAAGTGGGATTTGTGTACTGATCCTTACCACCAAGTATCATCAAGTTTGGGTAAAAAAAAATTGCTTGTATTTCGGAAACTCGTTATTTCTTAGAAGCTTGGCAACCCATCACAATGAAAGTGCTTTTCCACAGTCTGTGCCTAGGGCTACGTGAAGAGGAAACAAACCAGAGAGAAAAATCTGAGAACTCCTTTATTTTGACAAGTTTCAAAGAGCTACTACAAACCATGTTGGATTTAGAGTTCCAAATTCATCTATCTATATATGAGAGAACAGAGGGAAACCTAAATATAAAAACTGCTACTGTAGACGAACGCTTCAACCTAGAAGAACAAAATTTGCTAAGCCAAGTGGGATTTGTGTACTCATCATTACCACCAAGTATCATCAAGATTGGGTGAAAAAATATTTGATGGTATTTCGGAAACTCGTTATTTCTTAGAAGCTTGGCAACCCCTCTCAATGAAAGTGCTTTTCCACAGTCTGTGCCTAGGGCTACTTGAAGAGGAAACAAACCAGAGAGACAAAACTGAGAACTCCTTGATTTTGTCAAGTTTCAAAGAGCTACTACAAACCATGTTGGATTTAGAGTTCCAAATTCATCTATCTATATAGGAGAGAACAGAGGGAAACCTAAATATAAAAACTGCTACTGTACACGAATGCTTCATCCTAGAAGAACAAAATTTGGTGAGCCAAGTGGGATTTGTGTGCTGATCATTACCACCAAGTATCATCAAGTTTGGGTGAAAAAATATTTGCTGGTATTTCGGAAACTCGATATTTCTTAGAAGCTTGGCAACCCATCTCAATGAAAGTGCTTTTCCACAGTCTGTTCCTAGGGCTACTTGAAGAGGAAACAAAACATAAAGACAAAACTGTGAACTCCTTTATTTTGTCAAGTTTCAAGAGCTACTACAAAGCATGTTGGATTTAGAGTTCCAAATTCATCTATCTATATAGGAGAGAACAGAGGGAAACCTAAATATAAAAACTGCTACTGTAGACGAACGCTTCAACCTAGAAGAACAAAATTTGGTGAGCTAAGTGGGATTTGTGTTCCAATCATTACCACCAAGTATCATCAAGATTGGGTGAAAAAATATTTGCTGGTATTTCGGAAACTCGTTATTTCTTAGAAGCTTGGCAACCCCTCTCAATGAAAGTGTTTTTCCACCGTCTATGCCTAGGGTTACTTGAAGAGGAAACAAACCATAGAGACAAAACTGAGAACTCCTTTATTTTGTCAAGTTTCAAAGAGCTACTACAAACCATGTTGGATTTAGAGTTCCAAATTCTTCTATCTATATATGAGAAAACAGAGTGATACCTAAATATAAAAACTGCTACTGTCGACGAACGCTTCAACCTAGAAGAACAAAATTTGGTGAGCCAAGTGGGATTTGTGTACTGAACATTACCACCAAGTATTATCAAGATTGGGTGAAAAAATATTTGCTGGTATTTCGGAAACTCGTGATTTCTTAGAAGCTTGGGAACCCCTCTCAATGAAAGTGCTTTTCCACAGTCTGTGCCTAGGGCTACTTGAAGAGGAAACAAACCATAGAGAAAATCTGAGAACTCCTTTATTTTGTCAAGTTTCAAAGAGCTACTACAAACCATGTTGGATTTAGAGTTCCAAATTCATCTATCTATATAGGAGAGAACAGAGGGAAACCTAAATATAAAAACTGCTAATGTAGACGAACGCTTCAACCTAGAAGAACAAAATTTGGTGAGCCAAGTATGATTTGTGTACTGATCATACCACCAAGTATCATCAAGATTGGGTGAAAAAATATTTGCTGGTATTTCGGAAACTCGTTATTTCTTAGAAGCTTGGCAACCCCTCTCAATGAAAGTGCTTTTCCACAGTCTGTGCCTAGGGCTACTTGAAGAGAAAACAAACCATAGATACAAATCTGAGAATCCTTTATTTTGTCAAGTTTCAAAGAGCTACTACAAAGCATGTTGGATTTAGAGTTCCAAATTCATCTATCTATATAGGAGAGAACAGAGGGAAACCTAAATATAAAAACTGCTACTGAAGACGAATGCTTCATCCTAGAAGAACAAAATTTGTTGAGCCAAGTGGGATTTTTGTACTGATCATTACCACCAAGTATCATCAAGTTTGGTGAAAAAATATTTGCTGGTATTTCGGAAACTCGATATTTCTTAGAAGCTTGGCAACCCATCTCAAAGAAAGTGCATTTCCACAGTCTGTTCCTAGGGCTACTTGAAGAGGAAACAAACCACAGAGACAAAACAGGGAAATTCTTTATTTTCTCAAGTTTCAAAGAGCTACTACAAACCATACTGGATTTAGAGTTCCAAATTCATCTATCTATATAGGAGAGAACAGAGGGGAACGAAATATAAAAACTGCTACTGTAGACGAATGCTTCATCCTAGAGGAACAATATTTGGTGAGGCAAGTGGGATTTGGGTACTGATCATTACCACCAAGTATCGTCAAGATTGGGTGAAAAAATATTTGCTGGTATTTCGGAAACTCGTAATTTCTTAGAAGCTTGGCAAACCCTCTCAGTGAAAGTGCTTTACCACAGTCTGTGCCTAGGGCTACTTGAAGAGGAAACACACCATAGAGACAAAACTGAAAACTCCTTTATTTTGTCAAGTTTCAAAGAGCTACTACAAACCATGTTGGATTTAGAGTTCCAAATTCATCTATCTATATAGGAGAGAACAGAGGGAAACCTAAATATAAAAACTGCTACTGTAGAAGAACGCTTCAACCTAGAAGAACAAAATTTGGTGAGACAAGTGGGATTTGTGTACTGATCATTACCACCAAGTATCATAGAGTTTGGGTAAAAAAAAAATTGCTTGTATTTCGGAAACTCGTTATTTCTTAGAAGCTTGGCAACCCATCTCAATGAAAGTCATTTTCCACAGTCTGTGCCTAGGGCTACTTGAAGAGGAAACAAACCAGAGAGAAAAATCTGAGAACTCCTTTATTTTGTCAAGTTTCAAAGAGCTACTACAAACCATGTTGGATTTAGAGTTCCAAATTCATCTATCTATATAGGAGAGAACAGAGAGAAACCTAAATATAAAAACTGCTACTGTACACGAACGCTTCAACCTAGAAGATCTAAATTTGTTGAGCTAAGTGGGATTTGTGTACTGATAATTAGCAACAAGTATCATCAAGATTGGGTAAAAAAATATTTGCTGGTATTTCGGAAACTCGTTCTTTCTTAGAAGCTTGGCAACCCCTCTCAATGAAAGTGCTTTTCCACTGTCTGTGCCTAGGGCTACTTGAAGAGGAAACAAACCATAGAGACAAAACTGAGAACTCCTTTATTTTGTCAATTTCAAAGAGCTACTACAAACCATGTTGGATTTAGAGTTCCAAATTCTTCTATCTATATATGAGAAAACAGAGTGATACCTAAATATAAAAACTGCTACTGTCGACGAACGCTTCAACCTAGAAGAACAAAATTTGGTGAGCCAAGTCGGATTTGTGTACTGAACATTACCACCAAGTATTATCAAGATTGGGTGAAAAAATATATGCTGGTATTTCGGAAACTCGTTATTTCGTAGAAGCTTGGCAACCAATCTCAATGAAAGTGCTTTCCACAGTCTGTGCCTAGGGCTAATAGAAGAGGAAACAATCCATAGAGACAAAACTGAGAACTCCTTTATTTTGTCAAGTTTCAAAGAGCTACTACAAACCATGTTGAACTTAGAGTTCCAAATTCATCTATCTATATAGGAGAGAACAGAGGGAAACCTAAATATAAAAACTGCTACTGTAGACGAAAGCTTCAAACTAGAAGAACAAAATTTCGTGAGCCAAGTGGGATTTGTGTACTGATCATTACAACAAAGTATCATCAAATTTGGGTGAAAAAATATTTGCTGGTATTTCCTAAACTCCTTATTTCTTAGAAGCTTGGCAACCCATCTCAAAGAAAGTGCTTTTCCACAGTCTGTGCCTAGGGCTACTTGAAGAGGAAACAAACCATAGAGACAAAACTGAGAACTCCTTTATTTTGTCAAGTTTCAAAGAGCTACTACAAACCATGTTGGATTTAGAGTTCCAAATTCATCTATCTATATAGGAGAGAACAGAGGGAAACCTAAATATAAAAACTGCTAATGTAGACGAACGCTTCAACCTAGAAGAACAAAATTTGGTGAGCCAAGTGGGATTTGTGTACTGATCATACCACCAAGTATCATCAAGATTGGGTGAAAAAATATTTGCTGGTATTTCGGAAACTCGTTATTTCTTAGAAGCTTGGCAACCCCTCTCAATGAAAGTGCTTTTCCACAGTCTGTGCCTAGGGCTACTTGAAGAGGAAACAAACCATAGAGACAAATCTGAGAACTCCTTTATTTTGTCAAGTTTCAAAGAGCTACTACAAACCATGTTGAATATAGAGTTCCAAATTCATCTATCTATATATGAGAGAACAGAGGGAAACCTAAATATAAAAACTGCTACTGTAGACGAACGCTTCAACCTAGAAGAACAAAATTTGCTAAGCCAAGTGGGATTTGTGTACTGATCATTACCACCAAGTATCATCAAGATTGGGTGAAAAAATATTTGATGGTATTTCGGAAACTCGTTATTTCTTAGAAGCTTGGCAACCCCTCTCAATGAAAGTGCTTTTCCACAGTCTGTGCCTAGGGCTACTTGAAGAGGAAACAAACCAGAGAGACAAAACTGAGAACTCCTTGATTTTGTCAAGTTTCAAAGAGCTACTACAAACCATGTTGGATTTAGAGTTCCAAATTCATCTATCTATATAGGAGAGAACAGAGGGAAACCTAAATATAAAAACTGCTACTGAAGACGAATGCTTCATACTAGAAGAACAAAATTTGGTGAGCCAAGTGGGATTTTTGTACTGATAATTACCACTAAGTATCATCAAGTTTAATTGAAAAAATATTTGCTGTTATTTCGGAAACTCGATATTTCTTAGAAGATTGGCAACCCTCTCAGTGAAAGTGCTTTTCCACAGTCTGTGCCTAGGGCTACTTGAAGAGGAAACAAACCAGAGAGACAAAACTGAGAACTCCTTGATTTTGTCAAGTTTCAAAGAGCTACTACAAACCATGTTGGATTTAGAGTTCCAAATTCATCTATCTATATAGGAGAGAACAGAGGGAAACCTAAATATTAAAACTGCTACTGTACACGAATGCTTCATCCTAGAAGAACAAAATTTGGTGAGCCAAGTGGGATTTGTGTGCTGATCATTAACACCAAGTATCATCAAGTTTGGGTGAAAAAATATTTGCTGGTATTTCGGAAACTCGATATTTCTTAGAAGCTTGGCAACCCATCTCAATGAAAGTGCTTTTCCACAGTCTGTTCCTAGGGCTACTTGAAGAGGAAACAAACCAGAGAGACAAAACTGAGAACTCCTTGATTTTGTCAAGTTTCAAAGAGCTACTACAAACCATGTTGGATTTAGAGTTCCACATTCATCTATCTATATAGGAGAGAACAGAGGGAAACCTAAATATAAAAACTGCTACTGTACACGAACGCTTCAACCTAGAAGAACTAAATTTGGTGAGCCAAGTGGGATTTGTGTACTGATAATTAGCAACAAGTATCATCAAGATTGGGTGAAAAAATATTTGCTGGTATTTTGGAAACTCGTTATTTCTTAGAAGCTTGGCAACCCCTCTCAATGAAAGTGCTTTTCCACAGTCTGTGCCTAGGGCTACTTGAAGAGGAAACAAAACATAAAGAAAAAACTGAGAACTCCTTTATTTTGTCAAGTTTCAAAGAGCTACTACAAAGCATGTTGGATTTAGAGTTCCAAATTCATCTATCTATATAGGAGAGAACAGAGGGAAACCTAAATATAAAAACTGCTACTGTAGACGAACGCTTCAACCTAGAAGAACAAAATTTGGTGAGCTAAGTGGGATTTGTGTTCCAATCATTACCACCAAGTATCATCATGATTGCGTGAAAAAATATTTGCTGGTATTTCGGAAACTCGTTATTTCTTAGAAGCTTGGCAACCCATCTCAATGAAAGTGCTTTTCCACAGTTTGTGCCTAGGGATACTTGAAGTGGAGACAAACCATAAAGAAAAATCTGAGAACTCCTTTATTTTGTCAAGTTTCAACGGCTACTACAAACCATGTTGGATTTAGAGTTCCAAATTCATCTATCATTATATAAGAGAACAGAGGGAAACCTAAATATAAAAACTGCTACTGTAGACGAATGCTTCATCCTAGAAGAACAAAATTTGGTGAGCCAAGTGGGATTATTGTACTGATCATTACCACCAAGTATCATCAAGTTTGGGTGAAAAAATATTTGCTGGTATATCGGAAACTCGATATTTCTTAGAAACTTGGTAACCCCTCTCAATGAAAGTGCTTTTCCACAGTCTGTTCCTAGGGCTACTTGAAAAGGAAACAAACCATAGTGACAAAACAGAGAAGTTCTTTATTTTGTCAAGTTTCAAAGAGCTACTACAAACCATGCTGGATTTAGAGTTCCAAATCCATCTATCTATATAGGAGAGAACAGAGGGGAACCTAAATACAAATACTGCTACTGTAGACGAATGCTTCATCCTAGAAGAACAAAATTTGGTGAGCCAAGTGGGATTTGCCTACTGATCATTACCACCAAGTATCATCAAGATTGGGTGAAAAAATATTTGCTGGTATTTCGGAAACTCGTGATTTCTTAGAAGCTTGGGAACCCCTCTCAATGAAAGTGCTTTTCCACAGTCTGTGCCTAGGGCTACTTGAAGAGGAAACAAACCATAGAGAAAATCTGAGAACTCCTTTATTTTGTCAAGTTTCAAAGAGCTACTACAAACCATGTTGGATTTAGAGTTCCAAATTCATCTATCTATATAGGAGAGAACAGAGGGAAACCTAAATATAAAAACTGCTAATGTAGATGAACGCTTCAACCTAGAAGAACAAAATTTGGTGAGCCAAGTATGATTTGTGTACTGATCATACCACCAAGTATCATCAAGATTGGGTGAAAAAATATTTGCTGGTATTTCGGAAACTCGTTATTTCTTAGAAGCTTGGCAACCCCTCTCAATGAAAGTGCTTTTCCACAGTCTGTGCCTAGGGCTACTTGAAGAGAAAACAAACCATAGATACAAATCTGAGAATCCTTTATTTTGTCAAGTTTCAAAGAGCTACTACAAAGCATGTTGGATTTAGAGTTCCAAATTCATCTATCTATATAGGAGAGAACAGAGGGAAACCTAAATATAAAAACTGCTACTGAAGACGAATGCTTCATCCTAGAAGAACAAAATGTGTTGAGCCAAGTGGGATTTTTGTACTGATCATTACCACCAAGTATCATCAAGTTTGGGTGAAAAAATATTTGCTGGTATTTCGGAAACTCGATATTTCTTAGAAGCTTGGCAACCCATCTCAATGAAAGTGCTTTTCCACAGTCTGTTCCTAGGGCTACTTGAAAAGGAAACAAACCATAGTGACAAAACAGAGAAGTTCTTTATTTTGTCAAGTTTCAAAGAGCTACTACAAACCATGCTGGATTTAGAGTTCCAAATCCATCTATCTATATAGGAGAGAACAGAGGGGAACCTAAATACAAATACTGCTACTGTAGACGAATGCTTCATCCTAGAAGAACAAAATTTGGTGAGCCAAGTGGGATTTGCCTACTGATCATTACCACCAAGTATCATCAAGATTGGGTGAAAAAATATTTGCTGGTATTTCGGAAACTCGTGATTTCTTAGAAGCTTGGGAACCCCTCTCAATGAAAGTGCTTTTCCACAGTCTGTGCCTAGGGCTACTTGAAGAGGAAACAAACCATAGAGAAAATCTGAGAACTCCTTTATTTTGTCAAGTTTCAAAGAGCTACTACAAACCATGTTGGATTTAGAGTTCCAAATTCATCTATCTATATAGGAGAGAACAGAGGGAAACCTAAATATAAAAACTGCTAATGTAGACGAACGCTTCAACCTAGAAGAACAAAATTTGGTGAGCCAAGTATGATTTGTGTACTGATCATACCACCAAGTATCATCAAGATTGGGTGAAAAAATATTTGCTGGTATTTCGGAAACTCGTTATTTCTTAGAAGCTTGGCAACCCCTCTCAATGAAAGTGCTTTTCCACAGTCTGTGCCTAGGGCTACTTGAAGAGAAAACAAACCATAGATACAAATCTGAGAATCCTTTATTTTGTCAAGTTTCAAAGAGCTACTACAAAGCATGTTGGATTTAGAGTTCCAAATTCATCTATCTATATAGGAGAGAACAGAGGGAAACCTAAATATAAAAACTGCTACTGAAGACGAATGCTTCATCCTAGAAGAACAAAATGTGTTGAGCCAAGTGGGATTTTTGTACTGATCATTACCACCAAGTATCATCAAGTTTGGGTGAAAAAATATTTGCTGGTATTTCGGAAACTCGATATTTCTTAGAAGCTTGGCAACCCATCTCAAAGAAAGTGCATTTCCACAGTCTGTTCCTAGGGCTACTTGAAGAGGAAACAAACCACAGAGACAAAATATGGAAATTCTTTATTTTGTCAAGTTTCAAAGAGCTACTACACACCATACTGGATTTAGAGTTCCAAATTCATCTATCTATATAGGAGAGAACAGAGGGGAACGAAATATAAAAACTGCTACTGTAGACGAATGCTTCATCCTAGAAGAACAATATTTGGTGAGGCAAGTGGGATTTGGGTACTGATCATTACCACCAAGTATCGTCAAGATTGGGTGAAAAAATATTTGCTGGTATTTCGGAAACTCGTAATTTCTTAGAAGCTTGGCAAACCCTCTCAGTGAAAGTGCTTTACCACAGTCTGTGCCTAGGGCTACTTGAAGAGGAAACACACCATAGAGACAAAACTGAAAACTCCTTTATTTTGTCAAGTTTCAAAGAGCTACTACAAACCATGTTGGATTTAGAGTTCCAAATTCATCTATCTATATAGGAGAGAACAGAGGGAAACCTAAATATAAAAACTGCTACTGTAGAAGAACGCTTCAACCTAGAAGAACAAAATTTGGTGAGACAAGTGGGATTTGTGTACTGATCATTACCACCAAGTATCATAGAGTTTGGGTAAAAAAAAAATTGCTTGTATTTCGGAAACTCGTTATTTCTTAGAAGCTTGGCAACCCATCTCAATGAAAGTCATTTTCCACAGTCTGTGCCTAGGGCTACTTGAAGAGGAAACAAACCAGAGAGAAAAATCTGAGAACTCCTTTATTTTGTCAAGTTTCAAAGAGCTACTACAAACCATGTTGGATTTAGAGTTCCAAATTCATCTATCTATATAGGAGAGAACAGAGAGAAACCTAAATATAAAAACTGCTACTGTACACGAACGCTTCAACCTAGAAGATCTAAATTTGTTGAGCTAAGTGGGATTTGTGTACTGATAATTAGCAACAAGTATCATCAAGATTGGGTAAAAAAATATTTGCTGGTATTTCGGAAACTCGTTCTTTCTTAGAAGCTTAGCAACCCCTCTCAATGAAAGTGCTTTTGCACTGTCTGTGCCTAGGGCTACTTGAAGAGGAAACAAACCATAGAGACAAAACTGAGAACTCCTTTATTTTGTCAATTTCAAAGAGCTACTACAAACCATGTTGGATTTAGAGTTCCAAATTCTTCTATCTATATATGAGAAAACAGAGTGATACCTAAATATAAAAACTGCTACTGTCGACGAACGCTTCAAGCTAGAAGAACAAAATTTGGTGAGCCAAGTCGGATTTGTGTACTGAACATTACCACCAAGTATTATCAAGATTGGGTGAAAAAATATATGCTGGTATTTCGGAAACTCGTTATTTCGTAGAAGCTTGGCAACCAATCTCAATGAAAGTGCTTCCACAGTCTGTGCCTAGGGCTAATAGAAGAGGAAACAATCCATAGAGACAAAACTGAGAACTCCTTTATTTTGTCAAGTTTCAAAGAGCTACTACAAACCATGTTGAACTTAGAGTTCCAAATTCATCTATCTATATAGGAGAGAACAGAGGGAAACCTAAATATAAAAACTGCTACTGTAGACGAAAGCTTCAAACTAGAAGAACAAAATTTCGTGAGCCAAGTGGGATTTGTGTACTGATCATTACAACAAAGTATCATCAAATTTGGGTGAAAAAATATTTGCTGGTATTTCCTAAACTCCTTATTTCTTAGAAGCTTGGCAACCCATCTCAAAGAAAGTGCTTTTCCACAGTCTGTGCCTAGGGCTACTTGAAGAGGAAACAAACCATAGAGACAAAACTGAGAACTCCTTTATTTTGTCAAGTTTCAAAGAGCTACTACAAACCATGTTGGATTTAGAGTTCCAAATTCATCTATCTATATAGGAGAGAACAGAGGGAAACCTAAATATAAAAACTGCTAATGTAGACGAACGCTTCAACCTAGAAGAACAAAATTTGGTGAGCCAAGTGGGATTTGTGTACTGATCATACCACCAAGTATCATCAAGATTGGGTGAAAAAATATTTGCTGGTATTTCGGAAACTCGTTATTTCTTAGAAGCTTGGCAACCCCTCTCAATGAAAGTGCTTTTCCACAGTCTGTGCCTAGGGCTACTTGAAGAGGAAACAAACCATAGAGACAAATCTGAGAACTCCTTTATTTTGTCAAGTTTCAAAGAGCTACTACAAACCATGTTGAATATAGAGTTCCAAATTCATCTATCTATATATGAGAGAACAGAGGGAAACCTAAATATAAAAACTGCTACTGTAGACGAACGCTTCAACCTAGAAGAACAAAATTTGCTAAGCCAAGTGGGATTTGTGTACTGATCATTACCACCAAGTATCATCAAGATTGGGTGAAAAAATATTTGATGGTATTTCGGAAACTCGTTATTTCTTAGAAGCTTGGCAACCCCTCTCAATGAAAGTGCTTTTCCACAGTCTGTGCCTAGGGCTACTTGAAGAGAAAAAAAACCATAGAGACAAATCTGAGAACTCCTTTATTTTGTCAAGTTTCAAATAGTTACTACAAACCATGTTGGATTTAGAGTTCCAAATTCATCTATCTATATAGGAGAGAACAGAGGGAAACCTAAATATAAAAACTGCTACTGAAGACGAATGCTTCATACTAGAAGAACAAAATTTGGTGAGCCAAGTGGGATTTTTGTACTGATAATTACCACTAAGTATCATCAAGTTTAATTGAAAAAATATTTGCTGTTATTTCGGAAACTCGATATTTCTTAGAAGATTGGCAACCCTCTCAGTGAAAGTGCTTTTCCACAGTCTGTGCCTAGGGCTACTTGAAGAGGAAACAAACCAGAGAGACAAAACTGAGAACTCCTTGATTTTGTCAAGTTTCAAAGAGCTACTACAAACCATGTTGGATTTAGAGTTCCAAATTCATCTATCTATATAGGAGAGAACAGAGGGAAACCTAAATATTAAAACTGCTACTGTACACGAATGCTTCATCCTAGAAGAACAAAATTTGGTGAGCCAAGTGGGATTTGTGTGCTGATCATTACCACCAAGTATCATCAAGTTTGGGTGAAAAAATATTTGCTGGTATTTCGGAAACTCGATATTTCTTAGAAGCTTGGCAACCCATCTCAATGAAAGTGCTTTTCCACAGTCTGTTCCTAGGGCTACTTGAAGAGGAAACAAACCAGAGAGACAAAACTGAGAACTCCTTGATTTTGTCAAGTTTCAAAGAGCTACTACAAACCATGTTGGATTTAGAGTTCCACATTCATCTATCTATATAGGAGAGAACAGAGGGAAACCTAAATATAAAAACTGCTACTGTACACGAACGCTTCAACCTAGAAGAACTAAATTTGGTGAGCCAAGTGGGATTTGTGTACTGATAATTAGCAACAAGTATCATCAAGATTGGGTGAAAAAATATTTGCTGGTATTTTGGAAACTCGTTATTTCTTAGAAGCTTGGCAACCCCTCTCAATGAAAGTGCTTTTCCACAGTCTGTGCCTAGGGCTACTTGAAGAGGAAACAAAACATAAAGAAAAAACTGAGAACTCCTTTATTTTGTCAAGTTTCAAAGAGCTACTACAAAGCATGTTGGATTTAGAGTTCCAAATTCGTCTATCTATATAGGAGAGAACAGAGGGAAACCTAAATATAAAAACTGCTACTGTAGACGAACGCTTCAACCTAGAAGAACAAAATTTGGTGAGCTAAGTGGGATTTGTGTTCCAATCATTACCACCAAGTATCATCATGATTGCGTGAAAAAATATTTGCTGGTATTTCGGAAACTCGTTATTTCTTAGAAGCTTGGCAACCCATCTCAATGAAAGTGCTTTTCCACAGTTTGTGCCTAGGGATACTTGAAGTGGAGACAAACCATAAAGAAAAATCTGAGAACTCCTTTATTTTGTCAAGTTTCAAGGGCTACTACAAACCATGTTGGATTTAGAGTTCCAAATTCATCTATCATTATATAAGAGAACAGAGGGAAACCTAAATATAAAAACTGCTACTGTAGACGAATGCTTCATCCTAGAAGAACAAAATTTGGTGAGCCAAGTGGGATTTTTGTACTGATCATTACCACCAAGTATCATCAAGTTTGGGTGAAAAAATATTTGCTGGTATATCGGAAACTCGATATTTCTTAGAAACTTGGTAACCCCTCTCAATGAAAGTGCTTTTCCACAGTCTGTTCCTAGGGCTACTTGAAAAGGAAACAAACCATAGTGACAAAACAGAGAAGTTCTTTATTTTGTCAAGTTTCAAAGAGCTACTACAAACCATGCTGGATTTAGAGTTCCAAATCCATCTATCTATATAGGAGAGAACAGAGGGGAACCTAAATACAAATACTGCTACTGTAGACGAATGCTTCATCCTAGAAGAACAAAATTTGGTGAGCCAAGTGGGATTTGCCTACTGATCATTACCACCAAGTATCATCAAGATTGGGTGAAAAAATATTTGCTGGTATTTCGGAAACTCGTGATTTCTTAGAAGCTTGGGAACCCCTCTCAATGAAAGTGCTTTTCCACAGTCTGTGCCTAGGGCTACTTGAAGAGGAAACAAACCATAGAGAAAATCTGAGAACTCCTTTATTTTGTCAAGTTTCAAAGAGCTACTACAAACCATGTTGGATTTAGAGTTCCAAATTCATCTATCTATATAGGAGAGAACAGAGGGAAACCTAAATATAAAAACTGCTAATGTAGACGAACGCTTCAGCCCAGAAGAACAAAATTTGGTGAGCCAAGTATGATTTGTGTACTGATCATACCACCAAGTATCATCAAGATTGGGTGAAAAAATATTTGCTGGTATTTCGGAAACTCGTTATTTCTTAGAAGCTTGGCAACCCCTCTCAATGAAAGTGCTTTTCCACAGTCTGTGCCTAGGGCTACTTGAAGAGAAAACAAACCATAGATACAAATCTGAGAATCCTTTATTTTGTCAAGTTTCAAAGAGCTACTACAAAGCATGTTGGATTTAGAGTTCCAAATTCATCTATCTATATAGGAGAGAACAGAGGGAAACCTAAATATAAAAACTGCTACTGAAGACGAATGCTTCATCCTAGAAGAACAAAATGTGTTGAGCCAAGTGGGATTTTTGTACTGATCATTACCACCAAGTATCATCAAGTTTGGGTGAAAAAATATTTGCTGGTATTTCGGAAACTCGATATTTCTTAGAAGCTTGGCAACCCATCTCAAAGAAAGTGCATTTCCACAGTCTGTTCCTAGGGCTACTTGAAGAGGAAACAAACCACAGAGACAAAAGAGGGAAATTCTTTATTTTTTCAAGTTTCAAAGAGCTACTACAAACCATACTGGATTTAGAGTTCCAAATTCATCTATCTATATAGGAGAGAACAGAGGGGAACGAAATATAAAAACTGCTACTGTAGACGAATGCTTCATCCTAGAAGAACAATATTTGGTGAGGCAAGTGGGATTTGGGTACTGATCATTACCACCAAGTATCGTCAAGATTGGGTGAAAAAATATTTGCTGGTATTTCGGAAACTCGTAATTTCTTAGAAGCTTGGCAAACCCTCTCAGTGAAAGTGCTTTACCACAGTCTGTGCCTAGGGCTACTTGAAGAGGAAACACACCATAGAGACAAAACTGAAAACTCCTTTATTTTGTCAAGTTTCAAAGAGCTACTACAAACCATGTTGGATTTAGAGTTCCAAATTCATCTATCTATATAGGAGAGAACAGAGGGAAACCTAAATATAAAAACTGCTACTGTAGAAGAACGCTTCAACCTAGAAGAACAAAATTTGGTGAGACAAGTGGGATTTGTGTACTGATCATTACCACCAAGTATCATAGAGTTTGGGTAAAAAAAAAATTGCTTGTATTTCGGAAACTCGTTATTTCTTAGAAGCTTGGCAACCCATCTCAATGAAAGTCATTTTCCACAGTCTGTGCCTAGGGCTACTTGAAGAGGAAACAAACCAGAGAGAAAAATCTGAGAACTCCTTTATTTTGTCAAGTTTCAAAGAGCTACTACAAACCATGTTGGATTTAGAGTTCCAAATTCATCTATCTATATAGGAGAGAACAGAGAGAAACCTAAATATAAAAACTGCTACTGTACACGAACGCTTCAACCTAGAAGATCTAAATTTGTTGAGCTAAGTGGGATTTGTGTACTGATAATTAGCAACAAGTATCATCAAGATTGGGTAAAAAAATATTTGCTGGTATTTCGGAAACTCGTTCTTTCTTAGAAGCTTGGCAACCCCTCTCAATGAAAGTGCTTTTCCACTGTCTGTGCCTAGGGCTACTTGAAGAGGAAACAAACCATAGAGACAAAACTGAGAACTCCTTTATTTTGTCAATTTCAAAGAGCTACTACAAACCATGTTGGATTTAGAGTTCCAAATTCTTCTATCTATATATGAGAAAACAGAGTGATACCTAAATATAAAAACTGCTACTGTCGACGAACGCTTCAAGCTAGAAGAACAAAATTTGGTGAGCCAAGTCGGATTTGTGTACTGAACATTACCACCAAGTATTATCAAGATTGGGTGAAAAAATATATGCTGGTATTTCGGAAACTCGTTATTTCGTAGAAGCTTGGCAACCAATCTCAATGAAAGTGCTTTCCACAGTCTGTGCCTAGGGCTAATAGAAGAGGAAACAATCCATAGAGACAAAACTGAGAACTCCTTTATTTTGTCAAGTTTCAAAGAGCTACTACAAACCATGTTGAACTTAGAGTTCCAAATTCATCTATCTATATATGAGAAAACAGAGTGATACCTAAATATAAAAACTGCTACTGTACACGAATGCTTCATCCTAGAAGAACAAAATTTGGTGAGCCAAGTGGGATTTGTGTGCTGATCATTACCACCAAGTATCATCAAGTTTGGGTGAAAAAATATTTGCTGGTATTTCGGAAACTCGATATTTCTTAGAAGCTTGGCAACCCATCTCAATGAAAGTGCTTTTCCACAGTCTGTTCCTAGGGCTACTTGAAGAGGAAACAAACCAGAGAGACAAAACTGAGAACTCCTTGATTTTGTCAAGTTTCAAAAGCTACTACAAACCATGTTGGATTTAGAGTTCTAAATTCATCTATCTATATAGGAGAGAACAGAGGGAAACCTAAATATAAAAACTGCTACTGCACACGAACGCTTCAACCTAGAAGAACTAAATTTGGTGAGCCAAGTGGGATTTGTGTACTGATAATTAGCAACAAGTATCATCAAGGTTGGGTGAAAAAATATTTGCTGGTATTTCGGAAACTCGTTATTTCTTAGAAGCTTGGCAACCCCTCTCAATGAAAGTGCTTTTCCACAGTCTGTGCCTAGGGCTACTTGAAGAGGAAACAAAACATAAAGACAAAACTGAGAACTCCTTTATTTTGTCAAGTTTCAAAGAACTACTACAAAGCCTGTTGGATTTAGAGTTCCAAATTCATCTATCTATATAGGAGAGAACAGAGGGAAACCTAAATATAAAAACTGCTACTGTAGACGAACGCTTCAACCTAGAAGAACAAAATTTGGTGAGCTAAGTGGGATTTGTGTTCCAATCATTACCACCAAGTATCATCATGATTGGGTGAAAAAATATTTGCTGGTATTTCGGAAACTCGTTATTTCTTAGAAGCTTGGCAACCCCTCTCAATGAAAGTGCTTTTCCACAGTTTGTGCCTAGGGATACTTGAAGTGGAGACAAACCATAAAGAAAAATCTGAGAACTCCTTTATTTTGTCAAGTTTCAAGGGCTACTACAAACCATGTTGGATTTAGAGTTCCAAATTCATCTATCTATATATGAGAGAACAGAGGGAAACCTAAATATAAAAACTGCTACTGTAGACGAACACTTCAACGTAGAAGAACAAAATTTGGTAAGCCAAGTGGGATTTGTGTACTGATCATTACCACCAAGTATCATCAAGATTGGGTGAAAAAATATTTGCTTGTATTTTGGAAACTCGTTATTTCTTAGAAGCTTGGCAACCCATCTCAATGAAAGTGCTTTTCCACAGTCTATGCCTAGGGCTACTTGAAGAGGAAACAAACCAGAGAGAAAAATCTGAGAACTCCTTTATTTTGTCAAGTTTCAAAGAGCTACTACAAACCATGTTGGATTTAGAGTTCCAAATTCATCTATCTATATATGAGAGAACAGAGGGAAACCTAAATATAAAAACTGCTACTGTAGACGAACGCTTCAACCTAGAAGAACAAAATTTGCTAAGCCAAGTGGGATTTGTGTACTGATCATTACCACCAAGTATCATCAAGATTGGGTGAAAAAATATTTGATGGTATTTCGGAAACTCGTTATTTCTTAGAAGCTTGGCAACCCCTCTCAATGAAAGTGCTTTTCCACAGTCTGTGCCTAGGGCTACTTGAAGAGGAAACAAACCATAGAGACAAATCTGAGAACTCCTTTATTTTGTCAAGTTTCAAATAGCTACTACAAACCATGTTGGATTTAGAGTTCCAAATTCATCTATCTATATAGGAGAGAACAGAGGGAAACCTAAATATAAAAATTGCTACTGAAGACGAATGCTTCATACTAGAAGAACAAAATTTGGTGAGCCAAGTGGGATTTTTGTACTGATCATTACCACTAAGTATCATCAAGTTTAATTGAAAAAATATTTGCTGGTATTTCGGAAACTCGATATTTCTTAGAAGCTTGGCAAACCCTCTCAGTGAAAGTGCTTTTCCACAGTCTGTGCCTAGGGCTACTTGAAGAGGAAACAAACCAGAGAGACAAAACTGAGAACTCCTTGATTTTGTCAAGTTTCAAAGAGCTACTACAAACCATGTTGGATTTAGAGTTCCAAATTCATCTATCTATATAGGAGAGAACAGAGGGAAACCTAAATATAAAAACTGCTATGGACACGAATGCTTCATCCTAGAAGAACAATATTTGGTGAGCCAAGTGGGATTTGTGTGCTGATCATTACCACCAAGTATCATCAAGTTTGGGTGAAAAAATATTTGCTGGTATTTCGGAAACTCGATATTTCTTAGAAGCTTGGCAACCCATCTCAATGAAAGTGCTTTTCCACAGTCTGTTCCTAGGGCTACTTGAAGAGGAAACAAACCAGAGAGACAAAACTGAGAACTCCTTGATTTTGTCAAGTTTCAAAGAGCTACTACAAACCATGTTGGATTTAGAGTTCTAAATTCATCTATCTATATAGGAGAGAACAGAGGGAAACCTAAATATAAATACTGCTACTGTACACGAACCCTTCAACCTAGAAGAACTAAATTTGGTGAGCCAAGTGGGATTTGTGTACTGATAATTAGCAACAAGTATCATCAAGGTTGTGTGAAAAAATATTTGCTGGTATTTCGGAAACTCGTTATTTCTTATAAGCTTGGCAACCCATCGCAATGAAAGTGCTTTCCACCGTCTGTGACTAGGGCTACTTGAAGAGTAAACAAACCATAGAGACAAAACTGAGAACTCCTTTATTTTGTCAAGTTTCAAAGAGCTACTACAAACCATGTTGGATTTAGAGTTTCAAATTTATCTATCTATATAGGACAGAACAGAGGGAAACCTAAATATAAAAACTGCTACTGTAGACGAACACTTCAACCTAGAAAAACAAAATTTGGTGAGCCAAGTGGGATTTGTGTACTGATCATTACCACCAAGTACCATCAAGATTGGGTGAAAAAATATTTGCTGGTATTTCGGACACTCGTAATTTCTTAGAAGCTTGGCAACCCCTCTCAATGAAAGTGCTCTTCCACTGTCTGTGCCTAGGGCTACTTGAAGAGGAAACAAACCATAGAGACAAAACTGAGAACTCCTTTATTTTGTCAAGTTTCAGAGAGCTACTACAAACCATGCTGGATTTAGAGTTCCAAATTCATCTATCTATATAGGAGAGAACAGAGGGACACCTAAATATAAAAACTGCTACTGTTGACGAATGCTTCATCCTAGAAGAACAAAATTTTTTGAGCCAAGTGGGATTTTTGTACTGATCATTACCACCAAGTATTATCAAGATTGGGTGAAAAAATATTTGCTGGTATTTCGGAAACTCGTTATTTCGTAGAAGCTTGGCAACCAATCTCAATGAAAGTGCTTTCCACAGTCTGTGCCTAGGGCTAATAGAAGAGGAAACAATCTATAGAGACAAAACTGAGAACTCCTTTATTTTGTCAAGTTTCAAAGAGCTACTACAAACCATGTTGAACTTACAGTTCCAAATTCATCTATCTATATAGGAGAGAACAGAGGGAAACCTAAATATAAAAACTGCTACTGAAGACGAAAGCTTCAAACTAGAAGAACAAAATTTCGTGAGCCAAGTGGGATTTGTGTACTGATCATTACAACAAAGTATCATCAAATTTGGGTGAAAAAATATTTGCTGGTATTTCCTAAACTCCTTATTTCTTAGAAGCTTGGCAACCCATCTCAAAGAAAGTGCTTTTCCACAGTCTGTGCCTAGGGCTACTTGAAGAGGAAACAAACCATAGAGACAAAACTGAGAACTCCTTTATTTTGTCAAGTTTCAAAGAGCTACAACAAACCATGTTGGATTTAGAGTTCCAAATTCATCTATCTATATAGGAGAGAACAGAGGGAAACCTAAATATAAAAACTGCTAATGTAGACGAACGCTTCAACCTAGAAGAACAAAATTTGGTGAGCCAAGTGGGATTTGTGTACTGATCATACCCCCAAGTATCATCAAGATTGGGTGAAAAAATATTTGCTGGTATTTCGGAAACTCGTTATTTCTTAGAAGCTTGGCAACCCCTCTCAATGAAAGTGCTTTTCCACAGTCTGTGCCTAGGGCTACTTGAAGAGGAAACAAACCATAGAGACAAATCTGAGAACTCCTTTATTTTGTCAAGTTTCAAAGAGCTACTACAAACCCTGTTGTATTTAGAGTTCCAAATTCATCTATCTATATATGAGAGAACAGAGGGAAACCTAAATATTAAAACTGCTACTGTAGACGAATGCTTCATCCTAGAAGAACAAAATTTGGTGAGCCAAGTGGGATTTTTGTACTGATCATTACCACCAAGTATCATCAAGTTTGGGTGAAAAAATATTTGCTGGTATATCGGAAACTTGATATTTCTTAGAAACTTGGCAACCCCTCTCAATGAAAGTGCTTTTCCACAGTCTGTTCCTAGGGCTACTTGAAAAGGAAACAAACCATAGAGACAAAACAGAGAAGTTCTTTATTTTGTCAAGTTTCAAAGAGCTACTACAAACCATGCTGGATTTAGAATTCCAAATCCATCTATCTATATAGGAGAGAACAGAGGGGAACCTAAATACAAATACTGCTACTGTAGACGAATGCTTCATCCTAGAAGAACAAAATTTGGTGAGCCAAGTGGGATTTGCCTACTGATCATTACCACCAAGTATCATCAAGATTGGGTGAAAAAATATTTGCTGGTATTTCGGAAACTCGTAATTTTTAGAAGCTTGGCAAACCCTCTCAGTGAAAGTGCTTTTCCACAGTCTGTGCCTAGGGCTACTTGAAGAGGAATCAAAACATAAAGACAAAACTGAGAACTTCTTTATTTTGTCAAGTTTCAAAGAGCTACTACAAACCATACTGGATTTAGAGTTCCAAATTCATCTATCTATATAGGAGAGAACAGAGGGGAACGAAATATAAAAACTGCTACTGTAGACCAATGCTTCATCCTAGAAGAACAAAATTTGGTGAGGCAAGTGGGATTTGGGTACTGATCATTACCACCAAGTATCATCAAGATTGGGTGAAAAAATATTTGCTGGGATTTCGGAAACTCGTAATTTCTTAGAAGCTTGGCAAACCCTCTCAGTGAAAGTGCTTTTCCACAGTCTGTGCCTAGGGCTACTTGAAGAGGAAACACACCATAGAGACAAAACTGAGAACTTCTTTATTTTGTCAAGTTTCAAAGAGCTACTACAAACCATGTTGGATTTAGAGTTCCAAATTCATCTATCTATATAGGAGAGAACAGAGGGAAACCTAAATATAAAAACTGCTACTGAAGACGAATGCTTCATACTAGAAGAACAAAATTTGGTGAGCCAAGTGGGATTTTTGTACTGATCATTACCACTAAGTATCATCAAGTTTAATTGAAAAAATATTTGCTGGTATTTCGGAAACTCGATATTTCTTAGAAGATTGGCAAACCCTCTCAGTGAAAGTGCTTTTCCACAGTCTGTGCCTAGGGCTACTTGAAGAGGAACCAAACCATAGAGACAAAACTGAGAACTCCTTTATTTTGTCAAGTTTCAAGGAGCTACTACAAATCATGTTGGATTTAGAGTTCCAAATTCATCTATCTATATATGAGAGAACAGAGGGAAACCTAAATATAAAAACTGCTACTGTAGACGAACGCTTCAACCTAGATGAACAAAATTTGGTAAGCCAAGTGGGATTTGTGTACTGATCATTACCACCTAGTATCATCAAGATTGGGTGAAAAAATATTTGCTGGTATTTCGGAAACTCGTTATTTCTTTGAAGCTTGGAAACCCCTCTCAATGAAAGTGCTTTTCCACAGTGTGTTCGAAGGGCTACTTGAAGAGGAAACAAACCATAGAGACAAAACTGAGAACTCCTTTATTTTGTCAAGTTTCAAAGAGCTACTACAAACCATGTTGGATTTAGAGTTCCAAATTCATCTATCTATATAGCAGAGAACAGAGTGAAACCTAAACATAAAAACTGCTACTGAAAACGTACGCTTCAACCGATATGAACAAAATTTGGTGAGCCAAGTGGGATTCTTGTACTGATAATTACCACCAAGTATCATCAAGATTCGGTGAAAAAATATTTGCTGGTATTTCGGAAACTCGTTATTTCTTAGAAGCTTGGCAACCCCTCTCAATGAAAGTGCTTTTCCACAGTCTGTGCCTAGGGCTACTTGAAGAGCAAACAAACCATAGAGACAAAACTGAGAACTCCTTTATTTTGTCAAGTTTCAAAGAGCTACTACAAACCATGTTGGATTTAGAGTTCCAAATTTATCTATCTATATAGGAGAGAACAGAGGGAAACCTAAATATAAAAACTGCTACTGTACACGAATGCTTCATCCTAGAAGAACAAAATTTGGTGAGCCAAGTGGGATTTGTGTGCTGATCATTACCACCAAGTATCATAAAGTTTGGGTGAAAAAATATTTGCTGGTATTTCGGCAACTCGATATTTCTTAGAAGCTTGGCAACCCATCTCAATGAAAGTGTTTTTCCACAGTCTGTTCCTAGGGCTACTTGAAGAGGAAACAAACCAGAGATACAAAACTGAGAACTCCTTGATTTTGTCAAGTTTCAAAGAGCTACTACAAACCATGTTGGATTTAGAGTTCCAAATTCATCTATTTATATAGGAGAAAACAGAGGGAAACCTAAATATAAAAACTGCTACTGTAGACGAACGTTTCAACCTAGAAGAAGAAAATTTGGTGAGCCAAGTGGGATTTTTGTACTGATCATTACCACCAAGTATCATCAAGATTGGGTTAAAAAATATTTGCTGGTATTTCGGAAACTTGTTATTTCTTATAAGCTTGGCAACCCATCTCAATGAAAGTGCTTTCCACCGTCTGTGACTAGGGCTACTTGAAGAGTAAACAAACCATAGAGACAAAACTGAGAACTCCTTTATTTTTTCAGGTATCAAAGAGCTACTACAAACCATGTTGGATTTAGAGTTTCAAATTTATCGATCTATATAGGAGAGAACAGAGGGAAACCTAAATATAAAAACTGCTACTTTAGACGAACACTTCATCCTAAATAAACAAAATTTGGTGAGCCAAGTGGGATTTGTGTACTGATCATTACCACCATGTACCATCAATATTGGGTGAAAAAATATTTGCTGGTATTTCGGACACTCGTAATTTCTTAGAAGCTTGGCAACCCCTCTCAATGAAAGTGCTCTTCCACAGTCTGTGCCTAAGGCTACTTGAAGAGGAAACAAACCATAGAGACAAAACTGAGAACTCCTTTATTTTGTCAAGTTTCAGATTGCTACTACAAACCATGCTGGATTTAGAGTTCCAAATTCATCTATCTATATAGGAGAGAACAGAGGGACACCTAAATATAAAAACTGCTACTGTTGACGAATGCTTCATCCGAGAAGAACAAAATTTGGTGAGCCAAGTGGGATTTGTGTACTGATCATTAGCAACAAGTATCATCAAGATTGGGTAAAAAAATATTTGCTGGTATTTCGGAAACTCGTTCTTTCTTAGAAGCTTGGCAACCCCTCTCAATGAAAATGCTTTCCACAGTCTGTGCCTAGGGCTAATAGAAGAGGAAACAATCCATAGAGACAAAACTGAGAACTCCTTTATTTTGTCAAATTTCAAAGAGCTACTACAAACCATGTTGAACTTAGAGTTCCAAATTCATCTATCTATATAGGAGAGAACAGAGGGAAACCTAAATATAAAAACTGCTACTGTAGACGAAAGCTTCAAACTAGAAGAACAAAATTTGTGAGCCAAGTGGGATTTGTGTACTGATCATTACCACCAAGAATCATCAAATTTGGGTGAAAAAATATTTGCTGGTATTTCGGAAACTCGTTATTTCTTAGAAGCTTGGCAACCCCTCTCAAAGAAAGTGCTTTTCCACTGTCTGTGCCTAGGGCTACTTGAAGAGGAAACAAACCATAGAGACAAAACAGGGAAGTTCTTTATTTTGTCAAGTTTCAATGAGCTACTACAAACCATGCTGGATTTAGAGTTCCAAATTCATCTATCTATATAGGAGAGAACAGAGCAGAACGAAATATAAAAACTGCTACTTTAGACGAATGCTTCATCCTAGAAGAAAAAAATTTGGTGAGCCAAAGTGGG
Organism: Callospermophilus lateralis; assembly: GCF_048772815.1. NCBI lineage: Eukaryota > Metazoa > Chordata > Mammalia > Rodentia > Sciuridae > Callospermophilus > Callospermophilus lateralis. The sequence goes on along the minus strand of NW_027513347.1, from coordinate 159,558 downwards.
ATTTGGGTACTGATCATTACCACCAAGTATCATCAAGATTGGGTGAAAAAATATTTGCTGGTATTTCGGAAAATCGTTATTTCTTAGAAGCTTGGCAAACCCTCTCACTGAAAGTGCTTTTCCACAGTCTGTGCCTAGGGCTACTTGAAGAGGAACCAAACCATAGAGACAAAACTGAGAACTCCTTTATTTTGTCAAGTTTCAAGGAGCTACTACAAAGCATGTTGGATTTAGAGTTCCAAATTCATCTATCTATAAAGGAGAGAACAGAGGGAAACCTAAATATAAAAACTGCTACTGTAGACTAAATCTTCAACCTAGAAGAACAAAATTTGGTAAGCCAAGTGGGATTTGTGTACTGATCATTACCACCAAGTATCATCAAGATTGGGGGAAAAAATATTTGCTGGTATTTCGGAAACTCGTTATTTCTTAGAAGCTTGGCAACCCCTCTCAATAAAAGTGCTTTTCCACAGTCTGTGCCTAGGGCTACTTGAAGAGGAAACAAACCATAGAGACAAAACTGAGAACTCCTTTATTTTGTCAATTTTCAAAGAGCTACTACAAACCATGTTGGATTTAGAGTTCCAAATTCATCTATCTCTATAGGAAAGAACAGAGAGAAACCTAAATATAAAAACTGCTACTGTAGACGAACGCTTCAACCTAGAAGAACAAAATTTGGTGAGCCAAGTGAGATTTGTGTACTGATCATTACCACCAAGTATCAACAAGATTGTGTGAAAAAATATTTGCTGGTATTTCGGAAACTCGTTATTTCTTGGAAGCTTGGCAACCCATCTCAATGAAAGTGATTTCCACAGTGTGAGCCTAGGTCTACATGAAGAGGAAACAAACCATAGAGACAAACTGAGAACTCCTTTATTTTGTCAAGTTTCAAAGAGCTACTGCAAACCATGTTGGATTTAGAGTTCCAAATTCATCTATCTATATAGGAGAGAACAGAGGGAAACCTAAATATAAAAACTGCTACTGTAGACGAAAGCTTCAAAGTAGCACAACAAAACTTCGTGAGCCAAGTGGGATTTGTGTACTGATCATTACCACAAAGAATCATCAAATTTGGGTGAAAAAATATTTGCTGGTATTTCGGAAACTCGTTATTTCTTAGAAGCTTGGCAACCCCTCTCAATGAAAGTGCTTTTCCACAGTCTGTGACTAGGGCTACTTGAAGAGGAAACAAACCATAGAGACAAAACTGAGAACTCCTTTATTTTGTTAAGTTCCAAAGAGCTACTATAAACCATGTTGGATTTAGAGTTCCAAATTCATCTATCTATATATGAGAGAACAGAGAAAAACCTAAATATAAAAACTGCTACTGTAGACGAACGCTTCAACCTAGAAGAACAAAATTTGGTGAGCCAAGTGGGACTTGTGTACTGATCATTACCACCAAGTATCATAAAATTGGGTGAATAAATATTTGCTGGTATTTTGGAAACTCGTTATTTCTTAGAAACTTGGCAACCCATCTCAATGAAAGTGCTTTTCCACAGTGTGTGCCTAGGGCTACTTGAAGAGGAAAGAAACCATAGAGACAAAACTGAGAGCTCCTTTATTTTGTCAAGTCTCAAAGAGCTACTACAAACCATGTTGGATTTAGAGTTCCAAATTCATCTATCTATATATGAGATAACAGAGGGAAACCTAAATATAAAAACTGCTACTGTAGACGAACGCTTCAACCTAGAAGAACAAAATTTTGTGAGCCAAGTGGGATTTGTGTACTGATCATTACCACCAAGTATCATCAAGATTGGGTGAAAAATATTTGCTGGTATTTCGGAAACTCGTTTTTTCTTAGAAGATTGGCAACCCCTCTCAATGAAAGTGCTTTTCCACAGTCTGTGCCTAGGGCTACTTGAAGAGGAAACAAACCATAGAGACAAAACTGAGAACTCCGTTATTTTTTCAAGTTTCAAAGAGCTACTAGAAACCATGTAGGATTTAGAGTTCCAAATTCATCTATCTATATAGGAGAGAACAAAGAAAAACCTAATTATAAAAACTGCTACTGTAGACGAACGCTTCAACCTAGAAGAACAAAATTTGGTGAGCCAAGTGGGATTTGTGTACTGATCATAACCACCAAGTATCATGAAGATTGGGTGAAAAAATATTTGCTGGTATTTCGGAAACTCGTTATTTCTTAGAAGATTGGCAAGCCATCTCAATGAAAGTGCTTTTCCACAGTCTGTGCCTAGGGCTACTTGAAGAGGAAACAAACCATAGAGACAAAACTGAGAACTCCTATATTTTGTCAAGTTTCAAAGAGCTACTACAAACCATGTTGGATTTATACTTCCAAATTCATCTATCTATATAGGAGAGAACAGAGAAAAACCTAATTTTAAAAACTGCTACTGTAGACGAACGCTTCATCCTAGAAGAACAAAATTTGGTGAGCCAAGTGGGATTTGTGTACTGATCATTACCACCAAGTATCATCAAGATTGGGTGAAAAAATATTTGCTGGTATTTCGGAAACTCGTTATTTCTTAGAAGCTTGGCAACCCATCTCAATGAAAGTGCTTTTCCACAGTCTGTGCCGGGGGTACTTGAAGAGGAAACAAACCATAGGGAAAAAACTGAGAACTCCTTTATTTTGTCAAGTTTCAAAGAGCTACTACACACCATGTTGGATTTAGAATTTCAAATTCATCTATCTCTATAGGAGAGAACAGAGAGAAACCTAAATATAAAAACTGCTACTGTAGACGAACGCTTCAACCTAGAAGAACAAAATTTGGTGAGCCAAGTGGTATTTGTGTACTGATCACTACCACCAAGTATCATCAAGATTGGGTGAAAAAATATTTGCTGGTAATTCGGAAACTCGTTATTTCTTAGAAGCTTGGCAACCCCTCTCAATGAAAATGCTTTTCCACAGTCTGTGCCTAGGGCTATGTGAAGAGGAAACAAACCATAGAGACAAATCTGAGAACTCCTTTATTTTGTCAAGTTTCAAAGTGTTACTACAAACCATGGTGGATTTAGAGTTCCAAATTCATCTATCTATATAGGAGAGAACAGAGGGAAACCTAAATATAAAAACTGCTACTGTAGACGAACGCTTCAACTTAGAAGAACAAAATTTGGTAAGCCAAGTGGGAATTGTGTACTAATCATTACCACCAAGTGTCATCAAATTTGGGTGAAAAAATATTTGCTGGTATTTCGGAAACTCGTTATTTCGTAGAAGCTTGGCAACCCCTCTCAATGAAAGTGCTTTTCCACAGTCTGTGCCTAGGGCTAATTGAAGAGGAAACAAACCATAGAGACTAATCTGAGAACTCCTTTATTTTGTCAAGTTTCAAAGAGCTACTACAAATCATGTTGGATTTAGAGTTCCAAATTCATCTATCTATATAGGGGAGAACAGAGAGAAACCTAAATATAAAAACTGCTACTGTAGACGAACGCTTCAACCTAGAAGAACAAAATTTGGTGAGCCAAGTGGGATTTGTGTACTGATCATTACCACCAAGTATCAACTAGATTGTGTGAAAAAATATTTGCTGGTATTTCGGAAAATCGTTATTTCTTAGAAGCTTGGCAACCCATCTCAATGAAAGTGCTTTCCACAGTCTGTGCCTAGGGCTACTTTAAGAGGAAACAAACCATTGAGACAAAACTGAGAACTCCTTTATTTTGTCAAGTTTCAAAGAGCTACTACAAACCATGTTGGATTTAGAGTTCCAAATTCATCTATCTATATAGGAGAGAACAGACAGAAACCTAAATATAAAAACTGCTACTGTAGACGAACGCTTCAACCTAGAAGAACAAAATTTGGTGAGCCAAGTGGGATTTGTGTACTGATCATTACCAAAAAGAATCATCAAATTTGGGTGAAAAAATATTTGCTGATATTTCGGAAACTCGTTATTTCTTAGAAGCTTGGCAACCCCGCTCAATGAAAGTGCTTTTCCACAGTCTGTGCCTAGGGCTACTTGAAGAGGAAACAAACCATAGAGAGAAAACTGAGAACTCCTTTATTTTGTCAAGTTTCAAAGAGCTACTATAAACCATGTTGGATTTAGAGTTCCAAATTCATCTATCTATATATGAGAGAACAGAGAAAAACCTAAATATAAAAACTGCTACTGTAGACGAACGCTTCAACCTAGAAGAACAAAATTTGGTGAGCCAAGTGAGACTTGTGTACTGATCATTACCACCAAGTATCATAAAATTGGGTGAATAAATATTTGCTGGTATTTTGGAAACTCGTTATTTCTTAGAAACTTGGCAACCCATCTCAATGAAAGTGCTTTTCCACAGTGTGTGCCTAGGGCTACTTGAAGAGGAAAGAAACCATAGAGACAAAACTGAGAGCTCCTTTATTTTGTCAAGTCTCAAAGAGCTACTACAAACCATGTTGGATTTAGAGTTCCAAATTCATCTATCTATATATGAGATAACAGAGGGAAACCTAAATATAAAAACTGCTACTGTAGACGAACGCTTCAACCTAGAAGAACAAAATTTTGTGAGCCAAGTGGGATTTGTGTACTGATCATTACCACCAAGTATCATCAAGATTGGGTGAAAAATATTTGCTGGTATTTCGGAAACTCGTTTTTTCTTAGAAGATTGGCAACCCCTCTCAATGAAAGTGCTTTTCCACAGTCTGTGCCTAGGGCTACTTGAAGAGGAAACAAACCATAGAGACAAAACTGAGAACTCCGTTATTTTTTCAAGTTTCAAAGAGCTACTAGAAACCATGTAGGATTTAGAGTTCCAAATTCATCTATCTATATAGGAGAGAACAAAGAAAAACCTAATTATAAAAACTGCTACTGTAGACGAACGCTTCAACCTAGAAGAACAAAATTTGGTGAGCCAAGTGGGATTTGTGTACTGATCATAACCACCAAGTATCATGAAGATTGGGTGAAAAAATATTTGCTGGTATTTCGGAAACTCGTTATTTCTTAGAAGATTGGCAAGCCATCTCAATGAAAGTGCTTTTCCACAGTCTGTGCCTAGGGCTACTTGAAGAGGAAACAAACCATAGAGACAAAACTGAGAACTCCTATATTTTGTCAAGTTTCAAAGAGCTACTACAAACCATGTTGGATTTATACTTCCAAATTCATCTATCTATATAGGAGAGAACAGAGAAAAACCTAATTTTAAAAACTGCTACTGTAGACGAACGCTTCATCCTAGAAGAACAAAATTTGGTGAGCCAAGTGGGATTTGTGTACTGATCATTACCACCAAGTATCATCAAGATTGGGTGAAAAAATATTTGCTGGTATTTCGGAAACTCGTTATTTCTTAGAAGCTTGGCAACCCATCTCAATGAAAGTGCTTTTCCACAGTCTGTGCCGGGGGTACTTGAAGAGGAAACAAACCATAGGGAAAAAACTGAGAACTCCTTTATTTTGTCAAGTTTCAAAGAGCTACTACACACCATGTTGGATTTAGAATTTCAAATTCATCTATCTCTATAGGAGAGAACAGAGAGAAACCTAAATATAAAAACTGCTACTGTAGACGAACGCTTCAACCTAGAAGAACAAAATGTGGTGAGCCAAGTGGTATTTGTGTACTGATCACTACCACCAAGTATCATCAAGATTGGGTGAAAAAATATTTGCTGGTATTTCGGAAACTCGTTATTTCTTAGAAGCTTGGCAACCCCTCTCAATGAAAATGCTTTTCCACAGTCTGTGCCTAGGGCTATGTGAAGAGGAAACAAACCATAGAGACAAATCTGAGAACTCCTTTATTTTGTCAAGTTTCAAAGTGTTACTACAAACCATGGTGGATTTAGAGTTCCAAATTCATCTATCTATATAGGAGAGAACAGAGGGAAACCTAAATATAAAAACTGCTACTGTAGACGAACGCTTCAACTTAGAAGAACAAAATTTGGTAAGCCAAGTGGGAATTGTGTACTAATCATTACCACCAAGTGTCATCAAATTTGGGTGAAAAAATATTTGCTGGTATTTCGGAAACTCGTTATTTCGTAGAAGCTTGGCAACCCCTCTCAATGAAAGTGCTTTTCCACAGTCTGTGCCTAGGGCTAATTGAAGAGGAAACAAACCATAGAGACTAATCTGAGAACTCCTTTATTTTGTCAAGTTTCAAAGAGCTACTACAAATCATGTTGGATTTAGAGTTCCAAATTCATCTATCTATATAGGGGAGAACAGAGAGAAACCTAAATATAAAAACTGCTACTGTAGACGAACGCTTCAACCTAGAAGAACAAAATTTGCTGAGCCAAGTGGGATTTGTGTACTGATCATTACCACCAAGTATTATCAAGATTGGGTGAAAAAATATTTGCTGGTATTTCGGAAACTCGTTATTTCGTAGAAGCTTGGCAACCCCTCTCAATGAAAGTGCTTTCCACAGTCTGTGCCTAGGTCTACTTTAAGAGGAAACAAACCATAGAGACAAAACTGAGAACTCCTTCATTTTGTCAAGTTTCAAAGAGCTACTACAAACCATGTTGGATTTAGAGTTCCAAATTCATCTATCTATATAGTAGAGAACAGAGGGAAACCTAAATATAAAAACTGCTACTGTAGACGAACGCTTCAACCTAGAAGAACAAAATTTGGTGAGCCAAGTGGGATTTGTGTACTGATCATTACCACCAAGTATCATCAAGATTGGGTGAAAAAATATTTGATGGTATTTCGGAAACTCGTTATTTCTTAGAAGCTTGGAAACCCCTCTCAATGAAAATGCTTTTCCACAGTCTGTGCCTAGGGCAATGTGAAGAGGTAACAAACCATAGAGACAAATCTGAGAACTCCTTTATTTTGTCAAGTTTCAAAGAGCTACTACAAACCTGTTGGATTTAGAGTTCCAAATTCATCTATCTATATAGGAGAGAACAGAGGGAAACCTAAATATAAAAACTGCTACTGTAGACGAACGCTTCAACTTAGAAGAACAAAATTTGGTAAGCCAAGTGGGAATTGTGTACTGATCATTACCACCAAGTATCATCAAATTTGGGTGAAAAAATATTTGCCGGTATTTCGGAAACTCGTTATTTCTTAGAAGCTTGGCAACCCCTCTCAATGAAAGTGCTTTTCCACAGTCTGTACCTAGGGCTACTTGAAGAGGAAACAATCCATAGAGACAAAACAGGGAATTTCTTTATTTTGTCAAATTTCAAAGAGCTACTACAAACCATGCTGGATTTAGAGTTCCAAATTCATCTATCTATATAGGAGAGAACAGAGGGGAACGAAATATAAAAACTGCTACTGTAGACGAACGCTTCAACCTAGAAGAACAAAATTTGGTAAGCCACGTGGGATTTGTGTACTGATCATTACCACCAAGTATCATCAAGAATGGGTGAAAAAATATTTGCTGGTCTTTCGGAAACTCGTTATTTCTTAGAAGCTTGGCAACCCCTCTCAATGAAAGTGTGTTCCACAGTCTGTGCCTAGGGCTACGTGAAGAGGAAACAAACCATAGAGACAAAACTGAGAACTCCTTTATTTTGTCAAGTTTCAAAGAGCTACTACAAACCATTTTGGATTTAGAGTTCCAAATTCATCTATCTATATAGGAGAGAACAGAGGGGAACGAAATATAAAAATTGCTACTGTAGACGAATGCTTCATCCTATAAGAACAAAATTTGGTGAGCCAAGTGGGATTTGGGTACTGATCATTACCACCAAGTATCATCAAGATTTGGTGAAAAAATATTTGCTGGTATTTCGGAAACTCGTAATTTCTTAGAAGCTTGGCAAAACCTCTCAGTGAAAGTGCTTTTCCACAGTCAGTGCCTAGGGCTACTTGAAGAGGAACCAAACCATAGATACAAAACTGAGAACTCCTTTATTTTGTCAAGTTTCAAGGAGCTACTACAAAGCATGTTGTATTTAGAGTTCCAAATTCATCTGTCTATATAGGAGAGAACAGAGGGAAACCTAAATATAAAAACTACTACTGTAGACGAACGCTTAATCCTAGAAGAACAAAATTTGGTAAGCCACGTGGGATTTGTGTACTGATCATTACCACCAAGTATCATCAAGATTGGGTGAAAAAATATTTGCTGGTATTTCGGAAACTCGTTATTTCTTAGAAGCTTGGCAACCCCTCTCAATGAAAGTGCTTTTCCACAGTCTGTGCCTAGGGCTAATTGAAGAGGAAACAAACCATAGAGACTAATCTGAGAACTCCTTTATTTTGTCAAGTTTCAAAGAGCTACTACAAACCATGTTGGATTTAGAGTTCCAAATTCATCTATCAATATAGGAGAGAACAGAGAGAAACCTAAATATAAAAACTGCTACTGTAGACGAACGCTTCAACCTAGAAGAACAAAATTTGGTGAGCCAAGTGGGATTTGTGTACTGATCATTACCACCAAGTATCAACTAGATTGTGTGAAAAAATATTTGCTGGTATTTCGGAAACTCGTTATTTCTTAGAAGCTTGGCAACCCATCTCAATGAAAGTGCTTTCCACAGTCTGTGCCTAGGGCTACTTTAAGAGGAAACAAACCATTGAGACAAAACTGAGAACTCCTTTATTTTGTCAAGTTTCAAAGAGCTACTACAAACCATGTTGGATTTAGAGTTCCAAATTCATCTATCTATATAGGAGACAACAGACAGAAACCTAAATATAAAAACTGCTACTGTAGACGAACGCTTCAACCTAGAAGAACAAAATTTGGTGAGCCAAGTGGGATTTGTGTACTGATCATTACCAAAAAGAATCATCAAATTTGGGTGAAAAAATATTTGCTGATATTTCGGAAACTCGTTATTTCTTAGAAGCTTGGCAACCCCGCTCAATGAAAGTGCTTTTCCACAGTCTGTGCCTAGGGCTACTTGAAGAGGAAACAAACCATAGAGAGAAAACTGAGAACTCCTTTATTTTGTCAAGTTTCAAAGAGCTACTATAAACCATGTTGGATTTAGAGTTCCAAATTCATCTATCTGTATAGGAGAGAACAGAGGGAAACCTAAATATAAAAAATGCTACTGTAGACGAACGCTTCAACCTAGAAGAACAAAATGTGGTGAGCCAAGTGGGATTTGTGTACTGATCACTACCACCATGTATCATCAAGATTGGGTGAAAAAATATTTGCTGGTATTTCGGAAACTCGTTATTTGTTAGAAGCTTGGCAACCCCTCTCAATGAAAATGCTTTTCCACAGTGTGTGCCTAGGGCTACTTTAAGAGGAAACAAACCATAGAGACAAATCTGAGAACTCCTTTATTTTGTCAAGTTTCAAAGAGCTACTACAAACCATGTTGGATTTAGAGTTCCAAATTCATCTATCTATATAGGAGAGAACAGAGGGAAACCTAAATATAAAAACTGCTACTGTAGAGGAACGCTTCAACTTAGAAAACAAAATTTGGTAAGCCAAGTGGGAATTGTGTACTGTTCATTACCACCAAGTATCATCAAATTTGGGTGAAAAAATATTTGCTGGTATTTCGGAAACTCGATATTTCTTAGAAGCTTGGCAACCCATCTCAATGAAAGTGCTTTTCCACAGTCTGTTCCTAGTGCTACTTGAAGAGGAAACAAACCAGAGAGACCAAACTGAGAACTCCTTTATTTTGTCAAGTTTTAAAGAGCTACTACAAACCATGTTGGATTTAGAGTTCCAAATTCATCTATCTGTATAGGAGAGAACAGAGGGAAACCTAAATATAAAAACTGCTACTGTAGACGAACGCTTCAACCTAGAAGAACAAAATTTGGTAAGCCACGTGGGATTTGTGTACTGATCATTACCACCAAGTATCATCAAGATTGGGTGAAAAAATATTTGCTGGTATTTCGGAAACTCGTTATTTCTTAGAAGCTTGGCAACCCCTCTCAATGAAAGTGCTTTTCCACAGTCTATGCCTAGGGCTACTTGAAGAGGAAACAAACCATAGAGACAAAACTGAGAACTCCTTTATTTTGTCAAGTTTCAAAGAGCTACTACAAACCATGTTGGATTTAGAGTTCCAAATTCATCTATCTATATAGGAGAGAACAGAGGGAAACCTAAATATAAAAACTGCTACTGTAGAGGAACGCTTCAACTTAGAAAACAAAATTTGGTAAGCCAAGTGGGAATTGTGTACTGATCATTACCACCAAGTATCATCAAATTTGGGTGAAAAAATATTTGCTGGTATTTCGGAAACTCGTTATTTCTTAGAAGCTTGGCAACCCCTCTCAATGAAAGTGCTTATCCACAGTCTGTGCCTAGGGCTACTTGAAGAGGAAACAAACCATAGAGACAAAACAGGGAATTTCTTTATTTTGTCAAGTTTCAAAGAGCTACTACAAACCATGTTGGATTTAGAGTTCCAAATTCATCTATCTATATAGGAGAGAACAGAGAGGAACGAAATATAAAAACTGCTACTGTAGACGAATGCTTGATCCTAGAAGAACAAAATTTGGTGAGCCAAGTGGGATTTGGGTACTGATCATTACCACCAAGTATCATCAAGATTGGGTGAAAAAATATTTGCTGGTATTTCGGAAACTCGTAATTTCTTAGAAGCTTGGCAAACCCTCTCAGTGAAAGTTCTTTTCCACAGTTTGTGCCTAGTGCTACTGGAAGAGGAACCAAACCATAGAGACAAAACTGAGAACTCCTTTATTTTGTCAAGTTTCAAGGAGCTACTACAAAGCATGTTGGATTTAGATTTCCAAATTCATCTATCTATATAGGAGAGAACAGAGGGAAACCTAAATATAAAAACTGCTACTGTAGACGAACGCTTCAACCTAGAAGAACAAAATTTGGTGAGCCAAGTGGGATTTGTGTACTGATCATTACCACCAAGTATCAACTAGATTGTGTGAAAAAATATTTGCTGGTATTTCGGAAACTCGTTATTTCTTAGAAGCTTGGCAACCCATCTCAATGAAAGTGCTTTCCACAGTCTGTGCCTAGGTCTACTTTAAGAGGAAACAAACCATTGAGACAAAACTGAGAACTCCTTTATTTTGTCAAGTTTCAAAGAGCTACTACAAACCATGTTGGATTTAGAGTTCCAAATTCATCTATCTATATAGGAGAGAACAGAGTGAAACCTAAATATAAAAACTGCTACTGTAGACGAACGCTTCAACCTAGAAGAACAAAATTTGGTGAGCCAAGTGGGATTTGTGTACTGATCATTACCAAAAAGAATCATCAAATTTGGGTGAAAAAATATTTGCTGGTGTTTCGGAAACTAGTTATTTCTTAGAAGCTTGGCAACCCCGCTCAATGAAAGTGCTTTTCCACAGTCTGTGCCTAGGGCTACTTGAAGAGGAAACAAACCATAGAGACAAAATTGAGAACTACTTTATTTTGTCAAGTTTCAAAGAGGTACTACAATCCATGTTGGATTTAGAGTTCCAAATTCATCTATCTATATAGGAGAGAACAGAGGGAAACCTAAATATAAAAACTGCTACTGTACACGAATGCTTCATCCTAGATGAACAAAATTTGGTGAGCCAAGCGGGATTTGTGTGCTGATCATTACCAACAAGTATCATCAAGTTTGGGTGAAAAAATATTTGCTGGTATTTCGGAAACTCGATATTTCTTAGAAGCTTGGCAACCCATCTCAATGAAAGTGCATTTCCACAGTCTGCTCCTAGGGGTACTTGAAGAGGAAACAAACCAGAGAGACCAAACTGAGAACTCCTTTATTTTGTCAATTTTCAAAGAGCTACTACAAACCATGTTGGATTTAGAGTTCCAAATTCATCTATCTGTATAGGAGAGAACAGAGGGAAACCCAAATATAAAAAATGCTACTGTAGACGAACGCTTCAACCTAGAAGAACAAAATGTGGTGAGCCAAGTGGGATTTGTGTACTGATCACTACCGCCAAGTATCATCAAGATTGGGTGAAAAAATCTTTGCTGGTATTTCGGAAACTCGTTATTTGTTAGAAGATTGGCAACCAATCCCAATGAAAGTGCTTTCCACAGTCTGTGCCTAGGACTACTTTAAGAGGAAACAAACCATAGAGACAAAACTGAGACCTCCTTTATTTTGTCAAGTTTCAAAGAGGTACTACAAACCATGTTGGATTTAGATTTCCAAATTCATCTATCTATATAGTAGAGAACAGAGGGAAACCTAAATATAAAAACTGCTACTGTAGACGAATGCTTGATCCTAGAAGAACAAAATTTGGTGAGCCAAGTGGGATTTGTGTACTGATTATTACCACCAGGTATCATCAAGATTGGGTGAAGAAATATTTGCTGGTATTTCGGAAACTCGTTCTTTATTAGAAGCTTGGCAACCCCTCTCAATGAAAGTGCTTTTCCACAGTCTGTGCCTAGGGCTACTTGAAGAGGAAACAAACCATAGAGACAAAACTGAGAACTCCTTTATTTTGTCAAGTTTCAAAGAGCTACTACAAACCATGTTGGATTTAGAGTTCCAAATTCATCTATCTATATAGGAGAGAACAGAGGGGAACGAAATATAAAAACTGCTACTATAGACGAATGCTTCATCCTAGAAGAACAAAATTTGGTGAGCCAAGTGGGACTTGGGTACTGATCATTACCACCAAGTACCATCAAGATTGGGTCAAAAAATATTTGCTGGTATTTCGGAAACTCGTAATTTCTTAGAAGCTTGGCAAAACCTCTCAGTGAAAGTGCTTTTCCACAGTCAGTGCCTAGGGCTACTTGAAGAGGAACCAAACCATAGAGACAAAACTGAGAACTCCTTTATTTTGTCAAGTTTCAAGGAGCTACTACAAAGCATGTTGTATTTAGAGTTCCAAATTCATCTATCTATATAGGAGAGAACAGAGGGAAACCTAAATATAAAAACTGCTACTGTAGACGAACGCCTCAACCTAGAAGAACAAAATTTGGTAAGCCACGTGGGATTTGTGTACTGATCATTACCACCAAGTATCATCAAGATTGGGTGAAAAAATATTTGCTGGTATTTCGGAAACTCGTTATTTCTTAGAAGCTTGGCAACCCCTCTCAATGAAAGTGCTTTTCCACAGTCTGTGCTTAGGGCTACTTGAAGAGGAAACAAACCATAGAGACTAATCTGAGAACTCCTTTATTTTGTCAAGTTTCAAAGAGCTACTACAAACCATGTTGGATTTAGAGTTCCAAATTCATCTATCTATATAGGAGAGAACAGAGGGAAACCTAAATATAAAAACTGCTATTGTAGACGAACGCTTCAACCTAGAAGAACAAAATTTGGTGAGCCAAGTGGGATTTGTGTACTGATCATTACCACCAAGTATCAACTAGATTGTGTGAAAAAATATTTGCTGGTATTTCGGAAACTCGTTATTTCTTAGAAGCTTGGCAACCCATCTCAATGAAAGTGCTTTCCACAGTCTGTGCCTAGGGCTACTTTAAGAGGAAACAAACCATTGAGACAAAACTGAGAACTCCTTTATTTTGTCAAGTTTCAAAGAGCTACTACAAACCATGTTGGATTTAGAGTTCCAAATTCATCTATCTATATAGGAGAGAACAGAGGGAAACCTAAATATAAAAACTGCTACTGTAGACGAACGCTTCAACCTAGAAGAACAAAATTTGGTGAGCCAAGTGGGATTTGTGTACTGATCATTACCAAAAAGAATCATCAAATTTGGGTGAAAAAATATTTGCTGGTATTTCGGAAACTCGTTATTTCTTAGAAGCTTGGCAACCCCGCTCAATGAAAGTGCTTTTCCACAGTCTGTGCCTAGGGCTTCTTGAAGAGGAAACAAACCATAGAGACAAAATTGAGAACTCCTTTATTTTGTCAAGTTTCAAAGAGGTACTACAATCCATGTTGGATTTAGAGTTCCAAATTCATCTATCTATATAGGAGAGTACAGAGGGAAACCTAAATATAAAAACTGCTACTGTACACGAATGCTTCATCCTAGATGAACAAAATTTGGTGAGCCAAGCGGGATTTGTTTGCTGATCATTACCACCAAGTATCATCAAGTTTGGGTGAAAAAATATTTGCTGGTATTTCGGAAACTCGATATTTCTTAGAAGCTTTGCAACCCATCTCAATGAAAGTGCATTTCCACAGTCTGTTCCTAGGGGTACTTGAAGAGGAAACAAACCAGAGAGACCAAACTGAGAACTCCTTTATTTTGTCAAGTTTCAAAGAGCTACTACAAACCATGTTGGATTTAGAGTTCCAAATTCATCTATCTGTATAGGAGAGAACAGAGGGAAACCTAAATATAAAAAATGCTACTGTAGACGAATGCTTCAACCTAGAAGAACAAAATGTGGTGAGCCAAGTGGGATTTGTGTACTGATCACTACCACCAAGTATCATCAAGATTGGGTGAAAAAATATTTGCTGGTATTTCGGAAACTTGTTATTTGTTAAAAGCTTGGCAACCAATCTCAATGAAAGTGCTTTCCACAGTCTGTGCCTAGGGCTACTTTAACAGGAAACAAACCATAAAGACAAAACTGAGACCACCTTTATTTTGTCAAGTTTCAAAGAGGTACTACAAACCATGTTGGATTTAGAGTTCCAAATTCATCTATCTATATAGTAGAGAACAGAGGGAAACCTAAATATAAAAACTGCTACTGTAGACGAATGCTTCAACCTAGAAGAACAAAATTTGATGAGCCAAGTGGGATTTGTGTACTGATCATTACCACCAAGTATCATCAAGATTGGGTGAAAAAATATTTGATGGTATTTCGGAAACTCGTTATTTCTTAGAGCTTGGCAACCCCTCTCAATGAAAATGCTTTTCCACAGTCTGTGCCTAGGGCTATGTGAAGAGGAAACAAACCATAGAGACAAATCTGAGAAGTCCTTTATTTTGTCAAGTTTCAAAGAGCTACTACAAACCATGTTGGATTTAGAGTTCCAAATTCATCTATCTATATAGGAGAGAACAGAGGGAAACCTAAATATAAAAACTGCTACTGTAGAGGAACGCTTCAACTTAGAAAACAAAATTTGGTAAGCCAAGTGGGAATTGTGTACTGATCATTACCACCAAGTATCATCAAATTTGGGTGAAAAAATATTTGCTGGTATTTCGGAAACTCGTTATTTCTTAGAAGCTTGGCAACCCCTCTCAATGAAAGTGCTTATCCACAGTCTGTGCCTAGGGCTACTTGAAGAGGAAACAAACCATAGAGACAAAACAGGGAATTTCTTTATTTTGTCAAGTTTCAAAGAGCTACTACAAACCATGTTGGATTTAGAGTTCCAAATTCATCTATCTATATAGGAGAGAACAGAGAGGAACGAAATATAAAAACTGCTACTGTAGACGAATGCTTGATCCTAGCAGAACAAAATTTGGTGAGCCAAGTGGGATTTGGGTACTGATCATTACCACCAAGTATCATCAAGATTGGGTGAAAAAATATTTGCTGGTATTTCGGAAACTCGTAATTTCTTAGAAGCTTGGCAAACCCTCTCAGTGAAAGTTCTTTTCCACAGTTTGTGCCTAGTGCTACTTGAAGAGGAACCAAACCATAGAGACAAAACTGAGAACTCCTTTATTTTGTCAAGTTTCAAGGAGCTACTACAAAGCATGTTGGATTTAGATTTCCAAATTCATCTATCTATATAGGAGAGAACAGAGGGAAACCTAAATATAAAAACTGCTACTGTAGACGAACGCTTCAACCTAGAAGAACAAAATTTGGTGAGCCAAGTGGGATTTGTGTACTGATCATTACCACCAAGTATCAACTAGATTGTGTGAAAAAATATTTGCTGGTATTTCGGAAACTCGTTATTTCTTAGAAGCTTGGCAACCCATCTCAATGAAAGTGCTTTCCACAGTCTGTGCCTAGGTCTACATTAAGAGGAAACAAACCATTGAGACAAAACTGAGAACTCCTTTATTTTGTCAAGTTTCAAAGAGCTACTACAAACCATGTTGGATTTTGAGTTCCAAATTCATCTATCTATATAGGAGAGAACAGAGGGAAACCTAAATATAAAAACTGCTACTGTAGACGAACGCTTCAACCTAGAAGAACAAAATTTGGTGAGCCAAGTGGGATTTGTGTACTGATCATTACCAAAAAGAATCATCAAATTTGGGTGAAAAAATATTTGCTGGTGTTTCGGAAACTAGTTATTTCTTAGAAGCTTGGCAACCCCGCTCAATGAAAGTGCTTTTCCACAGTCTGTGCCTAGGGCTACTTGAAGAGGAAACAAACCATAGAGACAAAATTGAGAACTACTTTATTTTGTCAAGTTTCAAAGAGGTACTACAATCCATGTTGGATTTAGAGTTCCAAATTCATCTATCTATATAGGAGAGAACAGAGGGAAACCTAAATATAAAAACTGCTACTGTACACGAATGCTTCATCCTAGATGAACAAAATTTGGTGAGCCAAGCGGGATTTGTGTACTGATCATTACCAACAAGTATCATCAAGTTTGGGTGAAAAAATATTTGCTGGTATTTCGGAAACTCGATAATTCTTAGAAGCTTGGCAACCCATCTCAATGAAAGTGCATTTCCACAGTCTGCTCCTAGGGGTACTTGAAGAGGAAACAAACCAGAGAGACCAAACTGAGAACTCCTTTATTTTGTCAATTTTCAAAGAGCTACTACAAACCATGTTGGATTTAGAGTTCCAAATTCATCTATCTGTATAGGAGAGAACAGAGGGAAACCTAAATATAAAAAATGCTACTGTAGACGAACGCTTCAACCTAGAAGAACAAAATGTGGTGAGCCAAGTGGGATTTGTGTACTGATCACTACCACCAAGTATCATCAAGATTGGGTGAAAAAATCTTTGCTGGTATTTCGGAAACTCGTTATTTGTTAGAAGATTGGCAACCAATCCCAATGAAAGTGCTTTCCACAGTCTGTGCCTAGGACTACTTTAAGAGGAAACAAACCATAGAGACAAAACTGAGACCTCCTTTATTTTGTCAAGTTTCAAAGAGGTACTACAAACCATGTTGGATTTAGAGTTCCAAATTCATCTATCTATATAGTAGAGAACAGAGGGAAACCTAAATATAAAAACTGCTACTGTAGACGAATGCTTGATCCTAGAAGAACAAAATTTGGTGAGCCAAGTGGGATTTGTGTACTGATTATTACCACCAGGTATCATCAAGATTGGGTGAAGAAATATTTGCTGGTATTTCGGAAACTCGTTCTTTATTAGAAGCTTGGCAACCCCTCTCAATGAAAGTGCTTTTACACAGTCTGTGCCTAGGGCTACTTGAAGAGGAAACAAACCATAGAGACAAATTTGAGAACTCCTTTATTTTGTCAAGTTTCAAAGAGCTACTACAAACCATGTTGGATTTAGAGTTCCAAATTCTTCTATCTATATAGGAGAGAACAGAGGGAAACCTAAATATAAAAACTGCTACTGTAGACGAACGCTTCAACTTAGAAAACAAAATTTGGTAAGCCAAGTGGGAATTGTGTACTGATCATTACCACCAAGTATCATCAAATTTGGGTGAAAAAATATTTGCTGGTATTTCGGAAACTCGTTATTTCTTAGAAGCTTGGCAACCCCTCTCAATGAAAGTGCTTTTCCACAGTCTGTGCCTAGGGCTACTTGAAGAGGAAACAAACCATAGAGACAAAACAGGGAATTTCTTTATTTTGTCAAGTTTCAAAGAGCTACTACAAACCATGCTGGATTTAGAGTTCCAAATTCATCTATCTATATAGGAGAGAACAGAGGGGAACGAAATATAAAAACTGCTACTGTAGACGAATGCTTCATCCTAGAAGAACAAAATTTGGTGAGCCAAGTGGGATTTGGGTACTGATCATTACCACCAAGTATCATCAAGTTTGGGTGAGAAAATATTTGCTGGTATTTCGGAAACTCGTAATTTCTTAGAAGCTTGGCAAACCCTCTCAGTGAAAGTGCTTTTCCACAGTCTGTGCCTAGGGCTACTTGAAGAGGAACCAAACCATAGAGACAAAACTGAGAACTCCTTTATTTTGTCAAGTTTCAAGGAGCTACTACAAAGCATGTTGGATTTAGAGTTCCAAATTCATCTATCTATATAGGAGAGAACAGAGGGAAACCTAAATATAAAAACTGCTATTGTAGACGAACGCTTCAACCTAGAAGAACAAAATTTGGTGAGCCAAGTGGGATTTGTGTACTGATCATTACCACCAAGTATCAACTAGATTGTGTGAAAAAATATTTGCTGGTATTTCGGAAACTCGTTATTTCTTAGAAGCTTGGCAACCCATCTCAATGAAAGTGCTTTCCACACTCTGTGCCTAGGGCTACTTTAAGAGGAAACAAACCATTGAGACAAAACTGAGAACTCCTTTATTTTGTCAAGTTTCAAAGAGCTACTACAAACCATGTTGGATTTAGAGTTCCAAATTCATCTATCTATATAGGAGAGAACAGAGGGAAACCTAAATATAAAAACTGCTACTGTAGACGAACGCTTCAACCTTGAAGAACAAAATTTGGTGAGCCAAGTGGGATTTGTGTACTGATCATTACCAAAATGAATCATCAAATTTGGGTGAAAAAATATTTGCTGGCATTTCGGAAACTCGTTATTTCTTAGAAGCTTGGCAACCCCGCTCAATGAAAGTGCTTTTCCACAGTCTGTGCCTAGGGCTACTTGAAGAGGAAACAAACCATAGAGACAAAATTGAGAACTCCTTTATTTTGTCAAGTTTCAAAGAGGTACTACAATCCATGTTGGATTTAGAGTTCCAAATTCATCTATCTATATAGGAGAGAACAGAGGGAAACCTAAATTTAAAAACTGCTACTGTACACGAATGCTTCATCCTAGATGAACAAAATTTGGTGAGCCAAGCGGGATTTGTGTGCTGATCATTACGACCAAGTATCATCAAATTTGGGTGAAAAAGTATTTGCTGGTATTTCGGAAACTCGTTATTTCTTAGAAGCTTGGCAACCCCTCTCAATGAAAGTGCTTTTCTACAGTCTGTGCCTAGGGCTACTTGAAGAGGAAACAAACCATAGAGACAAAACTGAGAACTCCTTAATTTGTCATGTTTCAAAGAGCTACTACAAACCATGTTGGATTTAGAGTTCCAAATTCATCTGTCTATATAGGAGAGAACAGAGAGAAACCTAAATATAAAAACTGCTACTGTAGACGAACGCGTCAACCTAGAAGAACAAAATATGGTGAGCCAAGTTGGATTTGTGTACTGATCATTACCACCAAGTATCAACAAGATTGTGTGAAAAAATATTTGCTGGTATTTCGGAAACTCGTTATTTCTTAGAAGTTTGGCAACCCATCTCAATGAAAGTGATTTCCACAGTCTGTGCCTAGGTCTACTTTAAGAGGAAACAAACCATAGAGACAAAAATGAGAACACCTTTATTTTGTCAAGTTTCAAAGATGTACTACAAACCATGTTGGATTTAGAGTTCCAAATTCATCTATCTATATATCAGAGAATCGAAGGAAACCTAAATATAAAAACTGCTACTGTAGAAGAACGCTTCAACCTAGAAGAACAAAATTTGGTGAGCCAAGTGGAATTTGTGTACTGATCATTACCACCAAGTATCATCAAGATTGGGTGAAAAAATATTTGCTGGTATTTCGGAAACTCGTTATTTCTTAGAAGCTTGGCAACCCCTCTCAATGAAAATGATTTTCCACAGTCTGTGGCTAGGGCTATGTGAAGAGGAAACAAACCATAGAGACTAATCTGAGAACTCCATTATTTTGTCAAGTTTCAAACAGCTACTACAATCCATGTTGGATTTAGAGTTCCAAATTCATCTATTTATATAGGAGAGAACAGAGGGAAACCTAAATATAAAAACTCCTACTGTAGACGAACACTTCAACTTAGAAGAACAAAATTTGGTAAGCCAAGTGGGATTTGTGTACTGATCATTACCACCAAGTATCATCAAGATTGGGTGAAAAAATATTTGCTGGTATTTCGGAAACTCGTTATTTCTTAGAAGCTTGGCAACCCCTCTCAATGAAAGTGCTTTTCCACAGTCTACGCCTAGGGCTACTTGAAGAGGAAACAAGCCATAGAAAAAAATCTGAGAACTCCTTTATTTTGTCAAGTTTCAAAGAGCTACTACAAACCATGTTGGATTTAGAGTTCCAAATTCATCTATCTATATAGGAGAGAACAGAGAGAAACCTAAATATAAAAACTGCTACTGTAGACGAACGCTTCAACCTAGAAGAACAAAATTTGGTGAGCCAAGTGGGATTTGTGTACTGATCATTACCACCAAGTATCAACTAGATTGTGTGAAAAAATATTTGCTGGTATTTCGGAAACTCGTTATTTCTTAGAAGCTTGGCAACCCCTCTCAATGAAAGTGCTTTCCACAGTCTGTGCCTAGGGCTACTTTAAGAGGAAACAAACCATAGAGACAAAACTGAGAACTCCTTTATTTTGTCAAGTTTCAAAGAGCTACTACAAACCATGTTGGATTTTGAGTTCCAAATTCATCTATCTATATAGGAGAGAACAGAGGGAAACCTAAATATAAAAACTGCTACTGTAGACGAACGCTTCAACCTAGAAGAACAAAATTTGGTGAGCCAAGTGGGATTTGTGTACTGATCATTACCAAAAAGAATCATCAAATTGGGTGAAAAAATATTTGCTGGTGTTTCGGAAACTAGTTATTTCTTAGAAGCTTGGCAACCCCGCTCAATGAAAGTGCTTTTCCACAGTCTGTGCCTAGGGCTACTTGAAGAGGAAACAAACCATAGAGACAAAATTGAGAACTACTTTATTTTGTCAAGTTTCAAAGAGGTACTACAATCCATGTTGGATTTAGAGTTCCAAATTCATCTATCTATATAGGAGAGAACAGAGGGAAACCTAAATATAAAAACTGCTACTGTACACGAATGCTTCATCCTAGATGAACAAAATTTGGTGAGCCAAGCGGGATTTGTGTACTGATCATTACCAACAAGTATCATCAAGTTTGGGTGAAAAAATATTTGCTGGTATTTCGGAAACTCGATATTTCTTAGAAGCTTGGCAACCCATCTCAATGAAAGTGCATTTCCACAGTCTGCTCCTAGGGGTACTTGAAGAGGAAACAAACCAGAGAGACCAAACTGAGAACTCCTTTATTTTGTCAATTTTCAAAGAGCTACTACAAACCATGTTGGATTTAGAGTTCCAAATTCATCTATCTGTATAGGAGAGAACAGAGGGAAACCTAAATATAAAAAATGCTACTGTAGACGAACGCTTCAACCTAGAAGAACAAAATGTGGTGAGCCAAGTGGGATTTGTGTACTGATCACTACCACCAAGTATCATCAAGATTGGGTGAAAAAATCTTTGCTGGTATTTCGGAAACTCGTTATTTGTTAGAAGATTGGCAACCAATCCCAATGAAAGTGCTTTCCACAGTCTGTGCCTAGGACTACTTTAAGAGGAAACAAACCATAGAGACAAAACTGAGACCTCCTTTATTTTGTCAAGTTTCAAAGAGCTACTACAAACCATGTTGGATTTAGAGTTCACAATTCATCTATCTATAGATGAGAGAGCCGAGGGAAACCTAAATATAAAAACTGCTACTGTAGACGAACGCTTCAACCTAGAAGAACAAAATTTGGTAAGCCAAGTGCGATTTGTGTACTGATCATTACCACCAGGTATCCTCAAGATTGGGTAAAAAAATATTTGCTGGTATTTCGAAACTCGTTACTTCTTAGAAGCTTGGCAACCCCTCTCAATGAAAGTGCTTTTCCACAGTCTGTGCCTAGGGCTAATTGAAGAGGAAACCAACCATAGAGACAAATCTGAGACCTCCCTTATTTTGTCAAGTTCGAAATAGCTACTACAAACCATGTTGGATTTAGAGTTCCAAATTCATCTATCTAAATACGAGAGAACAAAGGGAAACCTAAATATAAAAACTGCTACTGTAGACGAAAGCTTCAAACTAGAAGAACAAAATTTCGTGAGCCAAGTGGGATTTGTGTACTGATCATTACCACCAAGAATCATCAAATTTGGGTGAAAAAATATTTGCTGTTATTTCGAATCTCGTTATTTCTTAGAAGCTTGGCAACCCCTCTCAATGAAAGTGCTTTTCCACAGTCTGTGCCTAGGGCTACTTGAAGAGGAAACAAACCATAGAGACAAAACTGAGAACTCCTTTATTTTGTCAAGTATCAAAGAGCTACTACAAACCATGTTGGATTTAGAGTTCCAAATACATCTTTCTATATAGAAGAGAACAGAGGGAAACCTAAATATAAAAACTGCTACTGTAGACGAACGCTTCAACCTAGAAGAACAAAATTTGGTGAGCCAAGTGGGATTTGTGTACTGATCATTCGCTCCAAGTATCATCAAGATTGGGTGAAAAAATATTTGCTGGTATTTCGGAAACGCGTAATTTCTTAGAAGCTTGGCAACCACTCTCAATGAAAGTGCTTTTCCACAGTCTGTGCCTAGGGCTACTTGAAGAGGAAACAAACCATAGAGACAAAACTGAGAACTCCTTTATTTTGTCAAGTTTCAAAGAGCTACTACAAACCATGTTGGATTTAGAGTTCCAAATTCATCTATCTATATAGGAGAGAACCGAGGGAAACTTAAATATAAAAACTGCTACTGTAGAGGAACGCTTCAACCTAGAGGAACAAAATTTGGTAAGCCAAGTGGGATTTGTGTACTGATCATTACCACCAAGTATCATCAAGATTGGGTGAAAAAATATTTGCTGGTATTTCGGAAACTAGTTATTTCTTAGAAGCTTGGCAACCCCTCTCAATGAAAGTGCTATGCCACAGTCTGTGCCTAGGGCTACTTTAAGAGGAAACAAACCATAGAGACAAATCTGAGAACTCCTTTATTTTGTCAAGTTTCAAAGAGCTACTACAAACCATGTTGGATTTAGAGTTCCAAATTCATCTATCTATATATGAGAGAGCAGAGGGAAACCTAAATATAAAAACTGCTACTGCAGACGAACACGTCAACATAGAAGAACAAAATTTGGTAAGCGAAGTGGGATTTGTGTACTGATCATTACCACCATGTATCATCAAGATTGGGTGAAAAAATATTTGCTGGTATTTCGGAAACTCGTTACTTCTTAGAAGCTTGGCAACCCCTCTCAATGAAAGTGCTTTTCCACAGTCTGTGCCTAGGGCTACTTGAAGAGGAAACAAACCATAGAGACAAATCTGAGACCTCCTTTATTTTGTCAAGTTCCAAATAACTACTACAAACCATGTTGGATTTAGAGTTCCAAATTCATCTATCTATATAGGAGAGAACCGAGGGAAACTTAAATATAAAAACTGCTACTGTAGACGAACGCTTCAACCTAGAAGAACAAAATTTGGTAAGCCAAGTGGGATTTGTGTACTGATCATTACCACCAAGTATCATCAAGATTGGGTGAAAAAATATTTGCTGGTATTTCGGAAACTAGTTATTTCTTAGAAGCTTGGCAACCCCTCTCAATGAAAGTGCTATGCCACAGTCTGTGCCTAGGGCTACTTTAAGAGGAAACAAACCATAGAGGGAAATCTGAGAACTCCTTTATTTTGTCAAGTTTCAAAGAGCTACTACAAACCATGTTGGATTTAGAGTTCCAAATTCATCTATCTATATATGAGAGAGCAGAGGGAAACCTAAATATAAAAACTGCTACTGCAGACGAACACTTCAACATAGAAGAACAAAATTTGGTAAGCGAAGTGGGATTTGTGTACTGATCATTACCACCAAGTATCATCAAGATTGGGTGAAAAAATATTTGCTGGTATTTCGGAAACTCGTTACTTCTTAGTAGCTTGGCAACCCCTCTCAATGAAAGTGCTTTTCCACAGTCTGTGCCTAGGGCTACTTGAAGAGGAAACAAACCATAGAGACAAATCTGAGACCTCCTTTATTTTGTCAAGTTCCAAATAGCTACTACAAACCATGTTGGATTTAGAGTTCCAAATTCATCTATCTATATATGAGAGAACAGAGTGAAACCTAAATATAAAAACTGCTACTCTAGACGAACGCTTCAACCTAGAAGAACAAATTTGGTGAGCCAAGTGGGATTTGTGTACTGATCATTACCACCAAGTATCATCAAGATTGGGTGAAAAAATATTTGCTGGTATTTCGGAAACTCGGAATTTCTTAGAAGCTTGGCAACCCCTCTCAATGAAAGTGGTTTTCCACAGTGTGTGCCTAGAGCTACTTGAAGAGGAAACAAACCATAGAGACAAAACTGAGAACTCCTTTATTTTGTCAAGTTTCAAGGAACTACTACAAAGCATGTTGCATTTAGAGTTCCAAATTCATCTATCAATATAGGAGAGAAGAGAGGGAAACTTAATATAAAAACTGCTACTGTAGACGAACGCTTCAACCTAGAAGAAGAAAATTTGGTAAGCCAAGTGGGATTTGTGTACTGATCATTACCACCAAGTATCATCAAGATTGGGTGAAAAAATATTTGCTGGTATTTCGGAAACTCGTTTTTTTTTATAAGCTTGGCAACCCCTCTCAATGAAAGTGCTTTTCCACAGTCTGTGCCTAGGGATTTTTGAAGAGAAAACAAAACATAGAGACAAATCTGAGAACTAGTTTATTTTGACAAGTTTCAAAGAGCTACTACAAACCATGTTGGATTTAGAGTTCCAAATTCATCTATCTATATAGGAGAGAAAAGAGAGAAACCTAAATATAAAAACTGCTACTGTAGACGAACGCTTTAACCTAGAAGACCAAAATTTGGTGAGCCAAGTAGGATTTGTGTACTGATCATTACCACCAAGTATCAACAAGATTGTGTGAAAAAATATTTGCTGGTATTTCGGAAACTCTTTATTACTTAGAAGCTTGGCAACCCATCTCAATGAAAGTGCTTTCCACAGTCTGTGCCTAGGGCTACTTTAAGAGGAAACAAACCATAGAGACAAAACTGAGAACTCCTTTATTTTGTCAAGTTTCAAAGAGCTACTACAAACCATGTTGGATTTAGAGTTCCAAATTCATCTATCTATAGATGAGAGAGCAGAGGGAAACCTAAATATAAAAACTGCTACTGTAGACGAACGCTTCAACCTAGAAGAACAAAATTTGGTAAGCCAAGTGCGATTTGTGTACTGATCATTACCACCAAGTATCATCAAGATTGGGTGAAAAAATATTTGCTGGTATTTCGAAACTCGTTACTTCTTAGAAGCTTGGCAACCCCTCTCAATGAAAGTGCTTTTCCACAGTCTGTGCCTAGGGCTAATTGAAGCGGAAACCAACCATAGAGACAAATCTGAGACCTCCTTTATTTTGTCAAGTTCGAAATAGCTACTACAAACCATGTTGGATTTAGAGGTCCAAATTCATCTATCTAAATACGAGAGAACAAAGGGAAACCTAAATATAAAAACTGCTACTGTAGACGAAAGCTTCAAACTAGAAGAACAAAATTTCGTGAGCCAAGTGGGATTTGTGGACTGATCATTACCACCAAGAATCATCAAATTTGGGTGAAAAAATATTTGCTGTTATTTCGAATCTCGTTATTTCTTAGAAGCTTGGCAACCCCTCTCAATGAAAGTGCTTTTCCACAGTCTGTGCCTAGGTCTACTTGAAGAGGAAACAAACCATAGAGACAAAACTGAGAACTCCTTTATTTTGTCAAGTATCAAAGAGCTACTACAAACCATGTTGGATTTAGAGTTCCAAATCCATCTTTCTATATAGGAGAGAACAGAGGGAAACCTAAATATAAAAACTGCTACTGTAGACGAACGCTTCAACCTAGAAGAACAAAATTTGGTGAGCCAAGTGGGATTTGTGTACTGATCATTCGCTCCAAGTATCATCAAGATTGGGTGAAAAAATATTTGCTGGTATTTCGGAAACGCGTAATTTCTTAGAAGCTTGGCAACCACTCTCAATGAAAGTATTTTCCACAGTCTGTGCCTAGGGCTACTTGAAGAGGAAACAAACCATAGAGACAAAACTGAGAACTCCTTTTTTTTGTCAAGTTTCAAAGAGCTACTACAAACCATGTTGGATTTAGAGTTCCAAATTCATCTATCTATATAGGAGAGAACCGAGGGAAAATTAAATATAAAAACTGCTACTGTAGACGAACGCTTCAACCTAGAAGAACAAAATTTGGTAAGCCAAGTGGGATTTGTGTACTGATCATTACCACCAAGTATCATCAAGATTGGGTGAAAAAATATTTGCTGGTATTTCGGAAACTCGTTATTTCTTAGAAGCTTGGCAACCCCTCTCAAAGAAAGTGCTATGCCACAGTCTGTGCCTAGGGCTACTTTAAGAGGAAACAAACCATAGAGGCAAATCTGAGAACTCCTTTATTTTGTCAAGTTTCAAAGAGCTACTACAAACCATGTTGGATTTAGAGTTCCAAATTCATCTATCTATATATGAGAGAGCAGAGGGAAACCTAAATATAAAAACTGCTACTGCAGACGAACACTTCAACATAGAAGAACAAAATTTGGTAAGCGAAGTGGGATTTGTGTACTGATCATTACCACCAAGTATCATCAAGATTGGGTGAAAAAATATTTGCTGGTATTTCGGAAACTCGTTACTTCTTAGAAGCTTGGCAACCCCTCTCAATGAAAGTGCTTTTCCAGAGTCTGTGCCTAGGGCTACTTGAAGAAGAAACAAACCAGAGAGAAAAATCTGAGAACTCCTTTATTTTGTCAGTTTCAAAGAGCTACTAAAAACCATGTTGGATTTAGAGTTCCAAATTCATCTATCTATATAGGAGAGAACAAAGGGAAACCTAAATATAAAAAATGCTACTGTAGATGAACGCTTCAAACTAGAAGAACAAAATTTCGTGAGCCAAGTGGGATTTGTGTACTGATCATTACCAAAAAGAATCATCAAATTTGGGTGAAAAAATATTTGCTGGTGTTTCGGAAACTAGTTATTTCTTAGAAGCTTGGCAACCCCGCTCAATGAAAGTGCTTTTCCACAGTCTGTGCCTAGGGCTACTTGAAGAGGAAACAAACCATAGAGACAAAATTGAGAACTACTTTATTTTGTCAAGTTTCAAAGAGGTACTACAATCCATGTTGGATTTAGAGTTCCAAATTCATCTATCTGTATAGGAGAGAACAGAGGGAAACCTAAATATAAAAAATGCTACTGTAGACGAACGCTTCAACCTAGAAGAACAAAATGTGGTGAGCCAAGTGGGATTTGTGTACTGATCACTACCGCCAAGTATCATCAAGATTGGGTGAAAAAATCTTTGCTGGTATTTCGGAAACTCGTTATTTGTTAGAAGATTGGCAACCAATCCCAATGAAAGTGCTTTCCACAGTCTGTGCCTAGGACTACTTTAAGAGGAAACAAACCATAGAGACAAAACTGAGACCTCCTTTATTTTGTCAAGTTTCAAAGAGGTACTACAAACCATGTTGGATTTAGAGTTCCAAATTCATCTATCTATATAGTAGAGAACAGAGGGAAACCTAAATATAAAAACTGCTACTGTAGACGAATGCTTGATCCTAGAAGAACAAAATTTGGTGAGCCAAGTGGGATTTGTGTACTGATTATTACCACCAGGTATCATCAAGATTGGGTGAAGAAATATTTGCTGGTATTTCGGAAACTCGTTCTTTATTAGAAGCTTGGCAACCCCTCTCAATGAAAGTGCTTTTCCACAGTCTGTGCCTAGGGCTACTTGAAGAGGAAACAAACCATAGAGACAAAACTGAGAACTCCTTTATTTTGTCAAGTTTCAAAGAGCTACTACAAACCATGTTGGATTTAGAGTTCCAAATTCATCTATCTATATAGGAGAGAACAGAGGGGAACGAAATATAAAAACTGCTAGTATAGACGAATGCTTCATCCTAGAAGAACAAAATTTGGTGAGCCAAGTGGGACTTGGGTACTGATCATTACCACCAAGTACCATCAAGATTGGGTCAAAAAATATTTGCTGGTATTTCGGAAACTCGTAATTTCTTAGAAGCTTGGCAAAACCTCTCAGTGAAAGTGCTTTTCCACAGTCAGTGCCTAGGGCTACTTGAAGAGGAACCAAACCATAGAGACAAAACTGAGAACTCCTTTATTTTGTCAAGTTTCAAGGAGCTACTACAAAGCATGTTGTATTTAGAGTTCCAAATTCATCTATCTATATAGGAGAGAACAGAGGGAAACCTAAATATAAAAACTGCTACTGTAGACGAACGCTTCAACCTAGAAGAACAAAATTTGGTGAGCCAAGTGGGATTTGTGTACTGATCATTACCACCAAGTATCAACTAGATTGTGTGAAAAAATATTTGCTGGTATTTCGGAAACTCGTTATTTCTTAGAAGCTTGGCAACCCATCTCAATGAAAGTGCTTTCCACAGTCTGTGCCTAGGGCTACTTTAAGAGGAAACAAACCATTGAGACAAAACTGAGAACTCCTTTATTTTGTCAAGTTTCAAAGAGCTACTACAAACCATGTTCTATTTAGAGTTCCAAATTCATCTATCTATATAGGAGAGAACAGAGGGAAACCTAAATATAAAAACTGCTACTGTAGACGAACGCTTCAACCTAGAAGAACAAAATTTGGTGAGCCAAGTGGGATTTGTGTACTGATCATTACCAAAAAGAATCATCAAATTTGGGTGAAAAAATATTTGCTGGTATTTCGGAAACTCGTTATTTCTTAGAAGCTTGGCAACCCCGCTCAATGAAAGTGCTTTTCCACAGTCTGTGCCTAGGGCTTCTTGAAGAGGAAACAAACCATAGAGACAAAATTGAGAACTCCTTTATTTTGTCAAGTTTCAAAGAGGTACTACAATCCATGTTGGATTTAGAGTTCCAAATTCATCTATCTATATAGGAGAGTACAGAGGGAAACCTAAATATAAAAACTGCTACTGTACACGAATGCTTCATCCTAGATGAACAAAATTTGGTGAGCCAAGCGGGATTTGTTTGCTGATCATTACCACCAAGTATCATCAAGTTTGGGTGAAAAAATATTTGCTGGTATTTCGGAAACTCGATATTTCTTAGAAGCTTTGCAACCCATCTCAATGAAAGTGCATTTCCACAGTCTGTTCCTAGGGGTACTTGAAGAGGAAACAAACCAGAGAGACCAAACTGAGAACTCCTTTATTTTGTCAAGTTTCAAAGAGCTACTACAAACCATGTTGGATTTAGAGTTCCAAATTCATCTATCTGTATAGGAGAGAACAGAGGGAAACCTAAATATAAAAAATGCTACTGTAGACGAACGCTTCAACCTAGAAGAACAAAATGTGGTGAGCCAAGTGGGATTTGTGTACTGATCACTACCACCAAGTATCATCAAGATTGGGTGAAAAAATATTTGCTGGTATTTCGGAAACTTGTTATTTGTTAAAAGCTTGGCAACCAATCTCAATGAAAGTGCTTTCCACAGTCTGTGCCTAGGGCTACTTTAACAGGAAACAAACCATAAAGACAAAACTGAGACCTCCTTTATTTTGTCAAGTTTCAAAGAGGTACTACAAACCATGTTGGATTTAGAGTTTCCAAATTCATCTATCTATATAGTAGAGAACAGAGGGAAACCTAAATATAAAAACTGCTACTGTAGACGAATGCTTCAACCTAGAAGAACAAAATTTGATGAGCCAAGTGGATTTGTGTACTGATCATTACCACCAAGTATCATCAAGATTGGGTGAAAAAATATTTGATGGTATTTCGGAAACTCGTTATTTCTTAGAAGCTTGGCAACCCCTCTCAATGAAAATGCTTTCCACAGTCTGTGCCTAGGGCTATGTGAAGAGGAAACAAACCATAGAGACAAATCTGAGAAGTCCTTTATTTTGTCAAGTTTCAAAGAGCTACTACAAACCATGTTGGATTTAGAGTTCCAAATTCATCTATCTATATAGGAGAGAACAGAGGGAAACCTAAATATAAAAACTGCTACTGTAGAGGAACGCTTCAACTTAGAAAACAAAATTTGGTAAGCCAAGTGGGAATTGTGTACTGATCATTACCACCAAGTATCATCAAATTTGGGTGAAAAAATATTTGCTGGTATTTCGGAAACTCGTTATTTCTTAGAAGCTTGGCAACCCCTCTCAATGAAAGTGCTTATCCACAGTCTGTGCCTAGGGCTACTTGAAGAGCAAACAAACCATAGAGACAAAACAGGGAATTTCTTTATTTTGTCAAGTTTCAAAGAGCTACTACAAACCATGTTGGATTTAGAGTTCCAAATTCATCTATCTATATAGGAGAGAACAGAGAGGAACGAAATATAAAAACTGCTACTGTACACGAATGCTTCATCCTAGATGAACAAAATTTGGTGATCCAAGCGGGATTTGTGTACTGATCATTACCAACAAGTATCATCAAGTTTGGGTGAAAAATATTTGCTGGTATTTCGGAAACTCGATATTTCTTAGAAGCTTGGCAACCCATCTCAATGAAAGTGCATTTCCACAGTCTGCTCCTAGGGGTACTTGAAGAGGAAACAAACCAGAGAGACCAAACTGAGAACTCCTTTATTTTGTCAATTTTCAAAGAGCTACTACAAACCATGTTGGATTTAGAGTTCCAAATTCATCTATCTGTATAGGAGAGAACAGAGGGAAACCTAAATATAAAAAATGCTACTGTAGACGAACGCTTCAACCTAGAAGAACAAAATGTGGTGAGCCAAGTGGGATTTGTGTACTGATCACTACCACCAAGTATCATCAAGATTGGGTGAAAAAATCTTTGCTGGTATTTCGGAAACTCGTTATTTGTTAGAAGATTGGCAACCAATCCCAATGAAAGTGCTTTCCACAGTCTGTGCCTAGGACTACTTTAAGAGGAAACAAACCATAGAGACAAAACTGA
The DNA here is from genome assembly GCF_048772815.1 of Callospermophilus lateralis. Classification (NCBI taxonomy): domain Eukaryota; kingdom Metazoa; phylum Chordata; class Mammalia; order Rodentia; family Sciuridae; genus Callospermophilus; species Callospermophilus lateralis. The sequence continues at coordinate 128,722 of NW_027513347.1, read as the reverse complement.
GACCTCCTTTATTTTGTCAAGTTTCAAAGAGGTACTACAAACCATGTTGGATTTAGAGTTCCAAATTCATCTATCTATATAGTAGAGAACAGAGGGAAACCTAAATATAAAAACTGCTACTGTAGACGAATGCTTGATCCTAGAAGAACAAAATTTGGTGAGCCAAGTGGGATTTGTGTACTGATTATTACCACCAGGTATCATCAAGATTGGGTGAAGAAATATTTGCTGGTATTTTGAAACTCGTTCTTTATTAGAAGCTTGGCAACCCCTCTCAATGAAAGTGCTTTTACACAGTCTGTGCCTAGGGCTACTTGAAGAGGAAACAAACCATAGAGACAAATTTGAGAACTCCTTTATTTTGTCAAGTTTCAAAGAGCTACTACAAACCATGTTGGATTTAGAGTTCCAAATTCATCTATCTATATAGGAGAGAACCGAGGAAACTTAAATATAAAAACTGCTACTGTAGACGAACGCTTCAACCTAGAAGAACAAAATTTGGTAAGCCAAGTGGGATTTGTGTACTGATCTTTACCACCAAGTATCAAATAGATTGTGTGAAAAAATATTTGCTGGTATTTCGGAAACTCGTTATTTCTTAGAAGCTTGGCAACCCATCTCAATGAAAGTCCTTTCCACAGTCTGTGCCTAGGGCTACTTTAAGAGGAAACAAACCATAGAGACAAAACTGAGAACTCCTTTATTTTGTCAAGTTTCAAAGAGCTACTACAAACCATGTTGGATTTAGAGTTCCAAATTCTTCTATCTATATAGGAGAGAACAGAGGGAAACCTAAATATAAAAACTGCTACTGTAGATGAAAGCTTCAAACTAGAAGTACAAAATTTCGTGAGCCAAGTGGGATTTGTGTACTGATCGTTACCACCAAGAATCATCAAATTTGGGTGAAAAAATATTTGCTGGTATTTCGGAAACTCGTTATTTCTTAGAAGCTTGGCAACCCCTCTCAATGAAAGTGCTTTTCCACAGTCTGTGCCTAGGGCTACTTGAAGAGGAAACAAACCATAGAGACAAACTGAGAACTCCTTTATTTTGTCAAGTTTCAAAGAGCTACTACAAACCATGTTGGATTTAGAGTTCCAAATTCATCTATCTATATAGGAGAGAACAGAGGGAAACCTAAATATAAAAACTGCTACTGTAGACGAACGCTTCAACTTAGAAAACAAAATTTGGTAAGCCAAGTGGGAATTGTGTACTGATCATTACCACCAAGTATCATCAAATTTGGGTGAAAAAATATTTGCTGGTATTTCGGAAACTCGTTATTTCTTAGAAGCTTGGCAACCCCTCTCAATGAAAGTGCTTTTCCACAGTCTGTGCCTAGGGCTACTTGAAGAGGAAACAAACCATAGAGACAAAACAGGGAATTTCTTTATTTTGTCAAGTTTCAAAGAGCTACTACAAACCATGCTGGATTTAGAGTTCCAAATTCATCTATCTATATAGGAGAGAACAGAGGGGAACGAAATATAAAAACTGCTACTGTAGACGAATGCTTCATCCTAGAAGAACAAAATTTGGTGAGCCAACTGGGATTTGGGTACTGATCATTACCACCAAGTATCATCAAGTTTGGGTGAGAAAATATTTGCTGGTATTTCGGAAACTCGTAATTTCTTAGAAGCTTGGCAAACCCTCTCAGTGAAAGTGCTTTTCCACAGTCTGTGCCTAGGGCTACTTGAAGAGGAACCAAACCATAGAGACAAAACTGAGAACTCCTTTATTTTGTCAAGTTTCAAGGAGCTACTACAAAGCATGTTGGATTTAGAGTTCCAAATTCATCTATCTATATAGGAGAGAACAGAGGGAAACCTAAATATAAAAACTGCTATTGTAGACGAACGCTTCAACCTAGAAGAACAAAATTTGGTGAGCCAAGTGGGATTTGTGTACTGATCATTACCACCAAGTATCAACTAGATTGTGTGAAAAAATATTTGCTGGTATTTCGGAAACTCGTTATTTCTTAGAAGCTTGGCAACCCATCTCAATGAAAGTGCTTTCCACACTCTGTGCCTAGGGCTACTTTAAGAGGAAAAACCATTGAGACAAAACTGAGAACTCCTTTATTTTGTCAAGTTTCAAAGAGCTACTACAAACCATGTTGGATTTAGAGTTCCAAATTCATCTATCTATATAGGAGAGAACAGAGGGAAACCTAAATATAAAAACTGCTACTGTAGACGAACGCTTCAACCTAGAAGAACAAAATTTGGTGAGACAAGTGGGATTTGTGTACTGATCATTACCAAAATGAATCATCAAATTTGGGTGAAAAAATATTTGCTGGTATTTCGGAAACTCGTTATTTCTTAGAAGCTTGGCAACCCCGCTCAATGAAAGTGCTTTTCCACAGTCTGTGCCTAGGGCTACTTGAAGAGGAAACAAACCATAGAGACAAAATTGAGAACTCCTTTATTTTGTCAAGTTTCAAAGAGGTACTACAATCCATGTTGGATTTAGAGTTCCAAATTCATCTATCTATATAGGAGAGAACAGAGGGAAACCTAAATATAAAAACTGCTACTGTACACGAATGCTTCATCCTAGATGAACAAAATTTGGTGAGCCAAGCGGGATTTGTGTGCTGATCATTACGACCAAGTATCATCAAATTTGGGTGAAAAAGTATTTGCTGGTATTTCGGAAACTCGTTATTTCTTAGAAGCTTGGCAACCCCTCTCAATGAAAGTGCTTTTCTACAGTCTGTGCCTAGGGCTACTTGAAGAGGAAACAAACCATAGAGACAAAACTGAGAACTCCTTAATTTGTCATGTTTCAAAGAGCTACTACAAACCATGTTGGATTTAGAGTTCCAAATTCATCTGTCTATATAGGAGAGAACAGAGAGAAACCTAAATATAAAAACTGCTACTGTAGACGAACGCGTCAACCTAGAAGAACAAAATATGGTGAGCCAAGTGGGATTTGTGTACTGATCATTACCACCAAGTATCAACAAGATTGTGTGAAAAAATATTTGCTGGTATTTCGGAAACTCGTTATTTCTTAGAAGTTTGGCAACCCATCTCAATGAAAGTGATTTCCACAGTCTGTGCCTAGGTCTACTTTAAGAGGAAACAAACCATAGAGACAAAAATGAGAACACCTTTATTTTGTCAAGTTTCAAAGATGTACTACAAACCATGTTGGATTTAGAGTTCCAAATTCATCTATCTATATATCAGAGAATCGAAGGAAACCTAAATATAAAAACTGCTACTGTAGAAGAACGCTTCGACCTAGAAGAACAAAATTTGGTGAGCCAAGTGGAATTTGTGTACTGATCATTACCACCAAGTATCATCAAGATTGGGTGAAAAAATATTTTCTGGTATTTCGGAAACTCGTTATTTCTTAGAAGCTTGGCAACCCCTCTCAATGAAAATGATTTTCCACAGTCTGTGGCTAGGGCTATGTGAAGAGGAAACAAACCATAGAGACTAATCTGAGAACTCCATTATTTTGTCAAGTTTCAAAGAGCTACTACAATCCATGTTGGATTTAGAGTTCCAAATTCATCTATTTATATAGGAGAGAACAGAGGGAAACCTAAATATAAAAACTCCTACTGTAGACGAACACTTCAACTTAGAAGAACAAAATTTGGTAAGCCAAGTGGGATTTGTGTACTGATCATTACCACCAAGTATCATCAAGATTGGGTGAAAAAATATTTGCTGGTATTTCGGAAACTCGTTATTTCTTAGAAGCTTGGCAACCCCTCTCAATGAAAGTGCTTTTCCACAGTCTACGCCTAGGGCTACTTGAAGAGGAAACAAGCCATAGAAAAAAATCTGAGAACTCCTTTATTTTGTCAAGTTTCAAAGAGCTACTACAAACCATGTTGGATTTAGAGTTCCAAATTCATCTATCTATATAGGAGAGAACAGAGAGAAACCTAAATATAAAAACTGCTACTGTAGACGAACGCTTCAACCTAGAAGAACAAAATTTGGTGAGCCAAGTGGGATTTGTGTACTGATCATTACCACCAAGTATCAACTAGATTGTGTGAAAAAATATTTGCTGGTATTTCGGAAACTCGTTATTTCTTAGAAGCTTGGCAACCCCTCTCAATGAAAGTGCTTTCCACAGTCTGTGCCTAGGGCTACTTTAAGAGGAAACAAACCACAGAGACAAAACTGAGAACTCCTTTATTTTGTCAAGTTTCAAAGAGCTACTACAAACCATGTTGGATTTAGAGTTCCAAATTCATCTATCTATATAGGAGAGAACAGAGGGAAACCTAAATATAAAAACTGCTACTGTAGACGAACGCTTCAACCTAGAAGAACAAAATTTGGTGAGACAAGTGGGATTTGTGTACTGATCATTACCAAAAAGAATCATCAAATTTGGGTGAAAAAATATTTGCTGGTATTTCGGAAACTCGATATTTCTTAGAAGCTTGGCAACCCATCTCAATGAAAGTGCTTTTTCACAGTCTGTTCCTAGGGCTACTTGAAGAGGAAACAAACCAGAGAGACTGAACTGAGAACTCCTTTATTTTGTCAAGTTTCAAAGAGCTACTACAAACCATGTTGGATTTAGAGTTCCAAATTCATCTATCTGTATAGGAGAGACCAGAGGGAAACCTAAATATAAAAACTGCTACTGTAGACGAACGCTTCAACCTAGAAGAACAAAATTTGGTAAGCCAAGTGGGATTTGTGTACTGATCATTACTACCAAGTATCATCCAGATTGGGTGAAAAAATATTTGCTGGTATTTCGGAAACTCGTTATTTCTTAGAAGCTTGGCAACCCATCTCAATGAAAGTGATTTCCACAGTCTGTGCCTAGGTCTACTTTAAGAGGAAACAAACCATAGAGACAAAACTGAGAACTCCTTTATTTTGCCAAGTTTCAAAGAGCTACTACAAACCATGTTGGATTTAGAGTTCCAAATTCATCTATCTATGTGGGAGAGAACAGAGGGAAACCTAAATATAAAAACTGCTACTGTAGACGAACGCTTCAAACTAGAAGAACAAAATTTCGTGAGCCAAGTGGGATTTGTGTACTGATCATTACCACCAAGAATCATCAAATTTGGGTGAAAAAATATTTGCTGTTATTTCGAAACTCGTTATTTCTTAGAAGCTTGGCAACCCCTCTCAATGAAAGTTCTTTTCCACAGTCTGTGCCTAGGGCTACTTGAAGAGGAAACAAACCATAGAGACAAAACTGAGAACTCCTTTATTTTGTCAAGTTTCAAAGAGCTACTACAAACCATGTTGGATTTAGAGTTCCAAATTCATCTATCTATATAGAAGAGAACAGAGGGAAACCTAAATATAAAAACTGCTACTGTAGACGAACGCTTCAACCTAGAAGAACAAAATTTGGTGAGCCAAGTGGGATTTGTGTACTGATCATTAGCTCCAAGTAACATCAAGATTGCTTGAAAAAATATTTGCTGGTATTTCGGAAACTCGTAATTTCTTAGAAGCTTGGCAACCCCTCTCAATGAAAGTGCTTTTCCACAGTCTGTGCCTAGGGCTACTTGAAGAGGAAACAAACCATAGAGACAAAACTGAGAACTCCTTTATTTTGTCAAGATTCAAAGAGCTACTACAAACCATGTTGGATTTAGAGTTTCAAATTCATCTATCTATATAGGAGAGAACCGAGGAAAACTTAAATATAAAAACTGCTACTGTAGACGAACGCTTCAACCTAGAAAAACAAAATTTGGTAAGCCAAGTGGGATTTGTGTACTGATCATTACCACCAAGTATCAACTAGATTGTGTGCAAAATATTTGCTGGTATTTCGGAAACTCGTTATTTCTTAGAAGCTTGGCAACCCATCTCAATGAAAGTGCTTTCCACAGTCTGTGCCTAGGGCTACTTTAAGAGGAAACAAACCATAGAGACAAAACTGAGAACTCCTTTATTTTGTCAAGTTTCAAAGAGCTACTACAAACCATGTTGGATTTAGAGTTCCAAATTCATCTATCTATATAGGAGAGAACAGAGGGAAACCTAAATATAAAAACTGCTACTGTAGACGAAAGCTTCAAACTAGAAGTACAAAATTTCGTGAGCCAAGTGGGATTTGTGTACTGATCGTTACCACCAAGAATCATCAAATTTGGGTGAAAAAATATTTGCTGGTATTTCGGAAACTCGTTATTTCTTAGAAGCTTGGCAACCCCTCTCAATGAAAGTGCTTTTCCACAGTCTGTGCCTAGTGCTACTTGAAGAGGAAACAAACCATAGAGACAAAACTGAGAACTCCTTTATTTTGTCAAGTTTCAAAGAGCTACTACAAACCATGTTGGATTTAGAGTTCCAAATTCATCTTTCTATATAGGAGAGAACAGAGGGAAACCTAAATATAAAAACTGCTACTGTAGACGAACGCTTCAACTTAGAAGAACAAAATTTAGTGAGCCAAGTGGGATTTGTGTACTGATCATTAGCACCAAGTATCATCAAGATTGGGTGAAAAAATATTTGCTGGTATTTCGGAAACTCGTAATTTCGTAGAAGCTTGGCAACAACTCTCAATGAAAGTGCTTTTCCACAGTCTGTGCCTAGGGCTACTTGAAGAGGAAACAAACCATAGAGACAAAACTGAGAACTCCTTTATTTTGTCAAGTTTCAAAGAGCTACTACAAACCATGTTGGATTTAGAGTTCCAAATTCATCTATCTATATGGGAGAGAACAGAGGGAAACCTAAATATAAAAACTGCTACTGTAGACGAACGCTTCAACCAAGAAGAACAAAATTTGGTGAGCCAAGTATGATTTGTGTACTGATCATTACCACCAAGTATTATCAAGCTTGGGTGAAAAAATATTTGCTGGTATTTCGGAAACTCGTTATTTCTTAGAAGCTTGGCAACCCCTCTCAATGAAAGTGCTTTCCACAGTCTGTGCCTAGGGCTACTTGAAGAGGAAACAAACCATAGGGACAAAATTAAGAACTACTTTATTTTGTCAAGTTTCAAAGATGTACTACAAACCATGTTGGATTTAGAGTTCCAAATTCATCTATCTATATATCAGAGAATCGAGGGAAACCTAAATATAAAAACTGCTACTGTAGACGAACGCTTCAACCTAGAAGAACAAAATTTGGTGAGCCAGTGGAATTTGTGTACTGATCATTACCACCAAGTATCATCAAGATTGGGTGAAAAAATATTTGCTGGTATTTCGGAAACTCGTTATTTCTTAGAAGCTTGGCAACCCATTTCAATGAAAATGATTTTCCACAGTCTGTGGCTAGGGCTATGTGAAGAGGAAACAATCCATAGAGACAAATCTGAGAACTCCATTATTTTGTCAAGTTTCAAAGAGCTACTACAAACCATGTTGGATTTAGAGTTCCAAATTCATCTATCTATATAGGAGAGAACAGAGGGAAACCTAAATATAAAAACTCCTACTGTAGACGAACGCTTCAACTTAGAAGAACAAAATTTGGTAAGCCAAGTGGGATTTGTGTACTGATCATTACCACCAAGTATCATCAAGATTGGGTGAAAAAATATTTGCTGGTATTTTGGAAACTCGTTATTTCTTAGAAGCTTGGCAACCCCTCTCAATGAAAGTGCTTTTCCACAGTCTGCGCCTAGGGCTACTTGAAGAGGAAAAAAGCCATAGAGACAAATCTGAGAACTCCTTTATTTTGTCAAGTTTCAAAGAGCTACTACAAACCATGTTGGATTTAGAGTTCCAAATTCATCTATCTATATAGGAGAGAACAGACAGAAACCTAAATATAAAAACTGCTACTGTAGACGAACGCTTCAACCTAGAAGAACAAAATTTGGTGAGCCAAGTGGGATTTGTGTACTGATAATTACCAAAAAGAATCATCAAATTTGGGTGAAAAAATATTTGCTGATATTTCGGTAACTCGTTATTTCTTAGAAGCTTGGCAACCCCTCTCAATGAAAGTGCATTTCCACAGTCTGTGCCAAGGGCTACTTGAAGAGGAAACAAACCATAGAGAAAATCTGAGAACTCCTTTATTTTGTCAAGTTTCAAAGAGCTACTACAAACCATGTTGGATTTAGAGTTCCAAATTCATCTATCTATATAGGAGAGAACAGAGAGAAACCTAAATATAAAAACTGCTACTGTAGACTAACGCTTCAACCTAGAAGAACAAAATGTGGTGAGCCAAGTGGGATTTGTTTACTGATCATTACCACCAAGTATCATCAAGATTGGGTGAAAAAATATTTGCTGGTATTTCGGAAACTCGTTATTTCTTAGAAGCTTGGCAACCCATCTCAATGAAAGTGCTTTCCACAGTCTGTGCCTAGGGCTACTTTAAGAGGAAACAAACCATAGAGACAAAACTGAGAACTCTTTATTTTGTCAAGTTTCAAGGAGCTACTACAAAGCATGTTGGATTTAGAGTTCCAAATTCATCTATCAATACAGGAGAGAACAGAGGGAAACTTAATATAAAAACTGCTACTGTAGACGAACGCTTCAACCTAGAAGAAGAAAATTTGGTAAGCCAAGTGGTATTTTGTACTGATCATTACCACCAAGTATCATCAAGATTGGGTGAAAAAATATTTGGTGGTATTTCGGAAACTCGTTTTTTTTTATAAGCTTGGCAACCCCTCTCAATGAAAGTGCTTTTCCACAGTCTGTGCCTAGGGCTTTTTGAAGAGAAAACAAAACATAGAGACAAATCTGAGAACTCCTTTATTTTGACAAGTTTCAAAGAGCTACTACAAACCATGTTGGATATAGAGTTCCAAATTCATCTATCTATATAGGAGAGAACAGAGAGAAACCTAAATATAAAAACTGCTACTGTAGACGAACGCTTTAACCTAGAAGACCAAAATTTGGTGAGCCAAGTAGGATTTGTGTACTGATCATTACTACCAAGTATCAACAAGATTGTGTGAAAAAATATTTGCTCGTATTTCGGAAAATCTTTATTTCTTAGAAGCTTGGCAACCCATCTCAATGAAAGTGCTTTCCACAGTCTGTGCCTAGGGCTACTTTAAGAGGAAACAAACCATAGAGACAAATCTGAGAACTCCTTTATTTTGTCAAGTTTCAAAGAGCTACTACAAACCATGTTGGATTTAGAGTTCACAATTCATCTATCTATAGATGAGAGAGCAGAGGGAAACCTAAATATAAAAACTGCTACTGTAGACGAACGCTTCAACCTAGAAGAACAAAATTTGGTAAGCCAAGTGCGATTTGTGTACTGATCATTACCACCAGGTATCCTCAAGATTGGGTAAAAAAATATTTGCTGGTATTTCGAAACTCGTTACTTCTTAGAAGCTTGGCAACCCCTCTCAATGAAAGTGCTTTTCCACAGTCTGTGCCTAGGGCTAATTGAAGAGGAAACCAACCATAGAGACAAATCTGAGACCTCCCTTATTTTGTCAAGTTCGAAATAGCTACTACAAACCATGTTGGATTTAGAGTTCCAAATTCATCTATCTAAATACGAGAGAACAAAGGGAAACCTAAATATAAAAACTGCTACTGTAGACGAAAGCTTCAAACTAGAAGAACAAAATTTCGTGAGCCAAGTGGGATTTGTGTACTGATCATTACCACCAAGAATCATCAAATTTGGGTGAAAAAATATTTGCTGTTATTTCGAATCTCGTTATTTCTTAGAAGCTTGGCAACCCCTCTCAATGAAAGTGCTTTTCCACAGTCTGTGCCTAGGGCTACTTGAAGAGGAAACAAACCATAGAGACAAAACTGAGAACTCCTTTATTTTGTCAAGTATCAAAGAGCTACTACAAACCATGTTGGATTTAGAGTTCCAAATACATCTTTCTATATAGAAGAGAACAGAGGGAAACCTAAATATAAAAACTGCTACTGTAGACGAACGCTTCAACCTAGAAGAACAAAATTTGGTGAGCCAAGTGGGATTTGTGTACTGATCATTCGCTCCAAGTATCATCAAGATTGGGTGAAAAAATATTTGCTGGTATTTCGGAAACGCGTAATTTCTTAGAAGCTTGGCAACCACTCTCAATGAAAGTGCTTTTCCACAGTCTGTGCCTAGGGCTACTTGAAGAGGAAACAAACCATAGAGACAAAACTGAGAACTCCTTTATTTTGTCAAGTTTCAAAGAGCTACTACAAACCATGTTGGATTTAGAGTTCCAAATTCATCTATCTATATAGGAGAGAACCGAGGGAAACTTAAATATAAAAACTGCTACTGTAGAGGAACGCTTCAACCTAGAGGAACAAAATTTGGTAAGCCAAGTGGGATTTGTGTACTGATCATTACCACCAAGTATCATCAAGATTGGGTGAAAAAATATTTGCTGGTATTTCGGAAACTAGTTATTTCTTAGAAGCTTGGCAACCCCTCTCAATGAAAGTGCTATGCCACAGTCTGTGCCTAGGGCTACTTTAAGAGGAAACAAACCATAGAGACAAATCTGAGAACTCCTTTATTTTGTCAAGTTTCAAAGAGCTACTACAAACCATGTTGGATTTAGAGTTCCAAATTCATCTATCTATATATGAGAGAGCAGAGGGAAACCTAAATATAAAAACTGCTACTGCAGACGAACACGTCAACATAGAAGAACAAAATTTGGTAAGCGAAGTGGGATTTGTGTACTGATCATTACCACCAAGTATCATCAAGATTGGGTGAAAAAATATTTGCTGGTATTTCGGAAACTCGTTACTTCTTAGAAGCTTGGCAACCCCTCTCAATGAAAGTGCTTTTCCACAGTCTGTGCCTAGGGCTACTTGAAGAGGAAACAAACCATAGAGACAAATCTGAGACCTCCTTTATTTTGTCAAGTTCCAAATAACTACTACAAACCATGTTGGATTTAGAGTTCCAAATTCATCTATCTATATAGGAGAGAACCGAGGGAAACTTAAATATAAAAACTGCTACTGTAGACGAACGCTTCAACCTAGAAGAACAAAATTTGGTAAGCCAAGTGGGATTTGTGTACTGATCATTACCACCAAGTATCATCAAGATTGGGTGAAAAAATATTTGCTGGTATTTCTGAAACTAGTTATTTCTTAGAAGCTTGGCAACCCCTCTCAATGAAAGTGCTATGCCACAGTCTGTGCCTAGGGCTACTTTAAGAGGAAACAAACCATAGAGGGAAATCTGAGAACTCCTTTATTTTGTCAAGTTTCAAAGAGCTACTACAAACCATGTTGGATTTAGAGTTCCAAATTCATCTATCTATATATGAGAGAGCAGAGGGAAACCTAAATATAAAAACTGCTACTGCAGACGAACACTTCAACATAGAAGAACAAAATTTGGTAAGCGAAGTGGGATTTGTGTACTGATCATTACCACCAAGTATCATCAAGATTGGGTGAAAAAATATTTGCTGGTATTTCGGAAACTCGTTACTTCTTAGTAGCTTGGCAACCCCTCTCAATGAAAGTGCTTTTCCACAGTCTGTGCCTAGGGCTACTTGAAGAGGAAACAAACCATAGAGACAAATCTGAGACCTCCTTTATTTTGTCAAGTTCCAAATAGCTACTACAAACCATGTTGGATTTAGAGTTCCAAATTCATCTATCTATATATGAGAGAACAGAGTGAAACCTAAATATAAAAACTGCTACTCTAGACGAACGCTTCAACCTAGAAGAACAAATTTGGTGAGCCAAGTGGGATTTGTGTACTGATCATTACCACCAAGTATCATCAAGATTGGGTGAAAAAATATTTGCTGGTATTTCGGAAACTCGGAATTTCTTAGAAGCTTGGCAACCCCTCTCAATGAAAGTGGTTTTCCACAGTGTGTGCCTAGAGCTACTTGAAGAGGAAACAAACCATAGAGACAAAACTGAGAACTCCTTTATTTTGTCAAGTTTCAAGGAACTACTACAAAGCATGTTGGATTTAGAGTTCCAAATTCATCTATCAATATAGGAGAGAAGAGAGGGAAACTTAATATAAAAACTGCTACTGTAGACGAACGCTTCAACCTAGAAGAAGAAAATTTGGTAAGCCAAGTGGGATTTGTGTACTGATCATTACCACCAAGTATCATCAAGATTGGGTGAAAAAATATTTGCTGGTATTTCGGAAACTCGTTTTTTTTTATAAGCTTGGCAACCCCTCTCAATGAAAGTGCTTTTCCACAGTCTGTGCCTAGGGCTTTTTGAAGAGAAAACAAAACATAGAGACAAATCTGAGAACTAGTTTATTTTGACAAGTTTCAAAGAGCTACTACAAACCATGTTGGATTTAGAGTTCCAAATTCATCTATCTATATAGGAGAGAAAAGAGAGAAACCTAAATATAAAAACTGCTACTGTAGACGAACGCTTTAACCTAGAAGACCAAAATTTGGTGAGCCAAGTAGGATTTGTGTACTGATCATTACCACCAAGTATCAACAAGATTGTGTGAAAAAATATTTGCTGGTATTTCGGAAACTCTTTATTACTTAGAAGCTTGGCAACCCATCTCAATGAAAGTGCTTTCCACAGTCTGTGCCAAGGGCTACTTTAAGAGGAAACAAACCATAGAGACAAAACTGAGAACTCCTTTATTTTGTCAAGTTTCAAAGAGCTACTACAAACCATGTTGGATTTAGAGTTCCAAATTCATCTATCTATAGATGAGAGAGCAGAGGGAAACCTAAATATAAAAACTGCTACTGTAGACGAACGCTTCAACCTAGAAGAACAAAATTTGGTAAGCCAAGTGCGATTTGTGTACTGATCATTACCACCAAGTATCATCAAGATTGGGTGAAAAAATATTTGCTGGTATTTCGAAACTCGTTACTTCTTAGAAGCTTGGCAACCCCTCTCAATGAAAGTGCTTTTCCACAGTCTGTGCCTAGGGCTAATTGAAGCGGAAACCAACCATAGAGACAAATCTGAGACCTCCTTTATTTTGTCAAGTTCGAAATAGCTACTACAAACCATGTTGGATTTAGAGGTCCAAATTCATCTATCTAAATACGAGAGAACAAAGGGAAACCTAAATATAAAAACTGCTACTGTAGACGAAAGCTTCAAACTAGAAGAACAAAATTTCGTGAGCCAAGTGGGATTTGTGGACTGATCATTACCACCAAGAATCATCAAATTTGGGTGAAAAAATATTTGCTGTTATTTCGAATCTCGTTATTTCTTAGAAGCTTGGCAACCCCTCTCAATGAAAGTGCTTTTCCACAGTCTGTGCCTAGGTCTACTTGAAGAGGAAACAAACCATAGAGACAAAACTGAGAACTCCTTTATTTTGTCAAGTATCAAAGAGCTACTACAAACCATGTTGGATTTAGAGTTCCAAATCCATCTTTCTATATAGGAGAGAACAGAGGGAAACCTAAATATAAAAACTGCTACTGTAGACGAACGCTTCAACCTAGAAGAACAAAATTTGGTGAGCCAAGTGGGATTTGTGTACTGATCATTCGCTCCAAGTATCATCAAGATTGGGTGAAAAAATATTTGCTGGTATTTCGGAAACGCGTAATTTCTTAGAAGCTTGGCAACCACTCTCAATGAAAGTATTTTCCACAGTCTGTGCCTAGGGCTACTTGAAGAGGAAACAAACCATAGAGACAAAACTGAGAACTCCTTTTTTTTGTCAAGTTTCAAAGAGCTACTACAAACCATGTTGGATTTAGAGTTCCAAATTCATCTATCTATATAGGAGAGAACCGAGGGAAAATTAAATATAAAAACTGCTACTGTAGACGAACGCTTCAACCTAGAAGAACAAAATTTGGTAAGCCAAGTGGGATTTGTGTACTGATCATTACCACCAAGTATCATCAAGATTGGGTGAAAAAATATTTGCTGGTATTTCGGAAACTCGTTATTTCTTAGAAGCTTGGCAACCCCTCTCAAAGAAAGTGCTATGCCACAGTCTGTGCCTAGGGCTACTTTAAGAGGAAACAAACCATAGAGGCAAATCTGAGAACTCCTTTATTTTGTCAAGTTTCAAAGAGCTACTACAAACCATGTTGGATTTAGAGTTCCAAATTCATCTATCTATATATGAGAGAGCAGAGGGAAACCTAAATATAAAAACTGCTACTGCAGACGAACACTTCAACATAGAAGAACAAAATTTGGTAAGCGAAGTGGGATTTGTGTACTGATCATTACCACCAAGTATCATCAAGATTGGGTGAAAAAATATTTGCTGGTATTTCGGAAACTCGTTACTTCTTAGAAGCTTGGCAACCCCTCTCAATGAAAGTGCTTTTCCAGAGTCTGTGCCTAGGGCTACTTGAAGAAGAAACAAACCAGAGAGAAAAATCTGAGAACTCCTTTATTTTGTCAGTTTCAAAGAGCTACTAAAAACCATGTTGGATTTAGAGTTCCAAATTCATCTATCTATATAGGAGAGAATAAAGGGAAACCTAAATATAAAAAATGCTACTGTAGATGAACGCTTCAAACTAGAAGAACAAAATTTCGTGAGCCATGTGGGATTTGTGTACTGATCATTACCACCAAGAATCATCAAATTTGGGTGAAAAAATATTTGCTGGTATTTCGAAACTCGTTATTTCTTAGAAGCTTGGCAACCCCTCTCAAAGAAAGTGCTTTTCCACAGTCTGTGCCTAGGGCTACTTGAAGAGGAAACAAACCATAGAGACAAATCTGAGACCTCCTTTATTTTGTCATGTTTCAAAGAGCTACTACAAACCATGTTGGATTTAGAGTTCCAAATTCATCTATCTATATAGGAGAGAACAGAGAGAAACCTAAATATAAAAACTGCTACTGTAGACGAACGCTTCAACCTAGAAGAACAAAATTTGTTGAGCCAAGTGGGATTTGTGTACTGATCATTACCACCAAGTATCAACAAGATTGTGTAAAAAAATATTTGCTGGTATTTCGGAAACTCGTTATTTCTTAGAAGCTTGGCAACCCATCTCAATGAAAGTGCTTTCCACAGTCGGTGCCTAGGGCTACATGAAGAGGAAACAAACCATAGAGACAAAACTGAGAACTCCTTTATTTTGTCACGTTTCAAAGAGCTACTACAAACCATGTTGGATTTAGAGTTCCAAATTCATCTATCTGTATAGGAGAGAACAGAGGGAAACCTAAATATAAAAACTGCTACTGTAGACGAACGCTTCAAACAAGAAGAACAAAATTTGGTGAGCCAAGTGGGATTTGTGTACTGATCATTAGCTCCAAGTATCATCAAGATTGGGTAAAAAAATATTTGCTGGTATTTCGGAAACTCGTTATTTCTTAGAAGCTTGGCAACCCCTCTCAATGAAAGCGCTTTTCCAAAGTCTGTGCCCTGGGCTACTTGAAGAGGAAACAAACCATAGAGAAAAATCTGAGAACTCCTTTATTTTGTCAAGTTTCAAAGAGCTACTACAAACCATGTTGGATTTAGAGTTCCAAATTCATCTATCTATATAGGAGAGAACCGAGGGAAACTTAAATATAAAAACTGCTACTGTAGACGAACGCTTCAACCTAGAAGAACAAATTTCGTGAGCCAAGTGGGATTTGTGTACTGATCATTACCACCAAGAATCATCAAATTTGGGTCAAAAAATATTTGCTGGTATTTTGAAACTCGTTATTTCTTAGAAGCTTGGCAACCCCTCTCAATGAAAGTGCTTTCCCACAGTCTGTGCCTACGGCTACTTGAAGAGGAAACAAACCATAGAGCCAAATCTGAGACCTCCTTTATTTTGTCAAGTTTCAAAGAGCTACTACAAACAATGTTGGATTTAGAGTTCCAAATTCATCTATCTATATAGGAGAGAACAGAGAGAAACCTAAATATAAAAACTGCTACTGTAGCGAACGCTTCAACCTAGAAGAACATATTTGGTGAGCCAAGTGGGATTTGTGTACTGATCATTACCACCAAGTATCATCAAGATTGGGTGAAAAAATATTTGCTGGTATTTCGGAAACTCGTTATTTCTTAGAAGCTTGGGAACCCCTCTCAATTAAAATGCTTTTCCACAGTCTGTGCCTAGGGCTACTTGAAGAGGAAACAAACCATAGCGACAAAACTTAGACCTCCTTTATTTTGTCACGTTTCAAAGAGCTACTACAAACCATGTTGGATTTAGAGTTCCAAATTCATCTTTCTATGTAGGAGAGAACAGAGGGAAACCTAAATATAAAAACTGCTACTGTAGACGAACGCTTCAACTTAGAAGAACAAAATTTGGTGAGCCAAGTGGGATTTGTGTACTGATCATTAGCACCAAGTATCATCAAGATTTGGTGAAAAAATATTTGCTGGTATTTCGGAAACTCGTAATTTCTTAGAAGCTTGGCAACACCTCTCAATGAAAGTGCTTTTCCACAGTCTGTGCCTAGGGCTACTTGAAGAGGAAACAAACCATAGAGACAAAACTGAGAACTCCTTTATTTTGTCAAGTTTCAAAGAGCTACTACAAACCATGTTGGATTTAGAGTTCCAAATTCATCTATCTATATGGGAGAGAAGAGAGGGAAACCTAAATATAAAAACTGCTACTGTAGACGAACGCTTCAACCTAGAAGAAAAAAATTTGGTGAGCCAAGTGGGATTTGTGTACTGATCATTACCACCAAGTATCATCAAGATTGGGTGAAAAAATATTTGCTGGTATTTCGGAAACTCGTTATTTCTTAGAAGCTTGGCAACCCCTCTCAATGAAAGTGCTTTCCACAGTCTGTGACTAGGGCTACTTGAAGAGGAAACAAACCATAGAGACAAAACTGACAACTCCTTTATTTTGTCAAGTTTCAAAGAGCTACTACAAACCATGTTGGATTTAGAGTTCCAAATTCATCTTTCTATGTAGGAGAGAACAGAGGGAAACCTAAATATAAAAACTGCTACTGTAGACGAACGCTTCAACTTAGAAGAACGAAATTTGGTGAGCCAAGTGGGATTTGTGTACTGATCATTAGCACCAAGTATCATCAAGATTTGGTGAAAAAATATTTGCTGGTATTTCGGAAACTCGTAATTTCTTAGAAGCTTGGCAACACCTCTCAATGAAAGTGCTTTTCCACAGTCTGTGCCTAGGGCTACTTGAAGAGGAAACAAACCATAGAGACAAAACTGAGAACTCCTTTATTTTGTCAAGTTTCAAAGAGCTACTACAAACCATGTTGGATTTAGAGTTCCAAATTCATCTATGTATATGGGAGAGAAGAGAGGGAAACCTAAATATAAAAACTGCTACTGTAGACGAACGCTTCAACCTAGAAGAAAAAAATTTGGTGAGCCAAGTGGGATTTGTGTACTGATCATTACCACCAAGTATCATCAAGATTGGGTGAAAAAATATTTGCTGGTATTTCGGAAACTCGTTATTTCTTAGAAGCTTGGCAACCCCTCTCAATGAAAGTGCTTTCCACAGTCTGTGACTAGGGCTACTTGAAGAGGAAACAAACCATAGAGACAAAACTAAGAACTCCTTTATTTTGTCAAGTTTCAAAGAGCTACTACAAACCATGTTGGATTTAGAGTTCCAAATTCATCTATCTAAATACGAGAGAACAAAGGGAAACCTAAATATAAAAACTGCTACTGTAGACGAAAGCTTTAAACTAGAAGAACAAAATTTCGTGAGCCAAGTGGGATTTGTGTACTTATCATTACCACCAAGAATCATCAAATTTGGGTGAAAAAATATTTGCTGTTATTTCGAAACTCGTTATTTCTTTGAAGCTTGCAAACCCCTCTCAATGAAAGTGCTTTTCCACAGTCTGTGCCTAGGGCTACTTGAAGAGGAAACAAACCATAGAGACAAAACTGAGAACTCCTTTATTTTCTCAGTTTCAAAGAGCTACTACAAACCATGTTGGATTTAGAGTACCAAATTCATCTATCTATATAGGAGAGAACCGAGGGAAACTTAAATATAAAAACTGCTACTGTAGACGAACGCTTCAACCTAGAAGAACAAAATTAGGTAAGCCAAGTGGGATTTGTGTACTGATCCTTAACACGATGTATCATCGAGATTGGGTGAAAAAATATTTGCTGGTATTCGGAAACTCCTTATTTCTTAGAAGCTTGGCAACCCCTCTCAATGAAAGTGCTTTTCGACAGTCTGTGCCTAGGGCTACTTGAAGAGGAAACAAACCATAGAGACAAAATTGAGAACTCCTTTATTTTGTCAAGTTTCAAAGAGCTACTACAATCCATGTTGGATTTAGAGTTCCAAATTCATCTATCTATATACGAGAGAACAGAGGGAAACCTAAATATATAAACTGCTACTGTAGATGAACGCTTCAACCTAGAAGAACAAAATGTGGTGAGCCAAGTGGGATTTGTGTACTGATCACTACCACCAAGTATCATCAAGATTGGGTGAAAAAATATTAGCTGGTATTTCGGAAACTCGTTATTTCTTAGAAGCTTGGCAACCAATCTCAATGAAAGTGCTTTCCACAGTCTGTGCCTAGGTCTACTTGAAGAGGAAACAAACCATAGAGACAAAACTGAGAACTCCTTCATTTTGTCAAGTTTCAAAGAGCTACTACAAACCATGTTGGATTTAGAGTTCCAAATTCATCTATCTATATAGGAGAGAACAGAGGGGAACGAAATATAAAAACTGCTACTGTAGACGAATGCTTCATCCTAGAAGAACAAAATTTGGTGAGCCAAGTGGGATTTGGGTACTGATCATTACCACCAAGTATCATCAAGATTGGGTGAAAAAATATTTGCTGGTATTTCGGAAACTCGTAATTTCTTAGAAGCTTTTCAAACCCTCTCAGTGAAAGTGCTTTTCCACAGTGTGTGCCTAGGGCTACTTGAAGAGGAACCAAACCATAGAGACAAAAATGAGAACTCCTTTATTTTGTCAAGTTTCAAGGAGCTACTACAAAGCATGTTGGATTTAGAGTTCCAAATTCATCTATCTATATAGGAGAGAACAGAGGGAAACCTAAATATAAAAACTGCTACTGTAGACGAGCGCTTCAACCTAGAAGAACAAAATTTGGTGAGCCAAGTGGGATTTGTGTACTGATCATTACCACCAAGTATCAACAAGATTGTGTGAAAAAATATTTGCTGGTATTTCGGAAACTCGTTATTTCTTAGAAGCTTGGCAACCCATCTCAATAAAAGTGATTTCCACAGTCTTTGCCTAGGTCTACTTTAAGAGGAAACAAACCATAGAGACAAAACTGAGAAATCCTTTATTTTGTCAAGTTTCAAAGAGCTACTACAATCCATGTTGGATTTATAGTTCCAAATTCATCTATCTATATAGGAGAGAACAGAGGGAAACCTAAATATAAAAACTGCGACTGTAGACGAAAGCTTCAACCTAGAAGAACAAAATTTGGTGAGCCAAGTGGGATTTGTGTACTGATCATTACCACCAAGTATTATCAAGTTTGGGTGAAAAAATATTTGCTGGTATTTCGGAAACTCGTTATTTCGTAGAAGCTTGGCAACCCCTCTCAATGAAAGTGCTTTCCACAGTCTGTGCCTAGGGCTACTTGAACAGGAAACAAACCATAGACACAAAACTGAGAACTCCTTTATTTTGTCAAGTTTCAAAGATGTACTACAAACCATGTTGGATTTAGAGTTCCAAATTCATCCATCTATATATCAGAGAATCGAGGGAAACCTAAATATGAAAACTGCTACTGTCTACGAACGCTTCAACCTAGAAGAACAAAATTTGGTGAGCCAAGTGGGATTTGTGTACTGATAATTACCACCAAGTATCATCAAGATAGGGTGAAAAAATATTTGCTGGTATTTCGGAAACTCGTTATTTCTTAGAAGTTTGGCAACCCCTCTCAATGAAAGTGCTTTTCGACAGTCTGTGCCTAGGGCTACTTGAAGAGGAAACAAACCATAGAGACAAAATTGAGAACTCCTTTATTTTGTCAAGTTTCAAAGAGCTACTACAATCCATGTTGGATTTAGAGTTCCAAATTCATCTATCTATATAGGAGAGAACAGAGGGAAACCTAAATATATAAACTGCTACTGTAGACGAACGCTTCAACCTAGAAGAACAAAATTTGGTGAGCCAAGTGGGATTTGTGTACTGATCACTACCACCAAGTATCATCAAGATTGGGTGAAAAAATATTAGCTGGTATTTCGGAAACTCGTTATTTCTTAGAAGCTTGGCAACCAATCTCAATGAAAGTGCTTTCCACAGTCTGTGCCTAGGTCTACTTGAAGAGGAAACAAACCATAGAGACAAAACTGAGAACTCCTTCATTTTGTCAAGTTTCAAAGAGCTACTACAAACCATGTTGGATTTAGAGTTCCAAATTCATCTATCTATATAGAAGAGAACAGAGGGGAACGAAATATAAAAACTGCTACTGTAGACGAATGCTTCATCCTAGAAGAACAAAATTTGGTGAGCCAAGTGGGATTTGGGTACTGATCATTACCACCAAGTATCATCAAGATTGGGTGAAAAAATATTTGCTGGTATTTCGGAAACTCGTAATTTCTTAGAAGCTTTTCAAACCCTCTCAGTGAAAGTGCTTTTCCACAGTGTGTGCCTAGGGCTACTTGAAGAGGAACCAAACCATAGAGACAAAAATGAGAACTCCTTTATTTTGTCAAGTTTCAAGGAGCTACTACAAAGCATGTTGGATTTAGAGTTCCAAATTCATCTATCTATATAGGAGAGAACAGAGGGAAACCTAAATATAAAAACTGCTACTGTAGACGAACGCTTCAACCTAGAAGAACAAAATTTGGTGAGCCAAGTGGGATTTGTGTACTGATCATTACCACCAAGTATCAACAAGATTGTGTGAAAAAATATTTGCTGGTATTTCGGAAACTCGTTATTTCTTAGAAGCTTGGCAACCCATCTCAATAAAAGTGATTTCCACAGTCTTTGCCTAGGTCTACTTTAAGAGGAAACAAACCATAGAGACAAAACTGAGAAATCCTTTATTTTGTCAAGTTTCAAAGAGCTACTACAATCCATGTTGGATTTATAGTTCCAAATTCATCTATCTATATAGGAGAGAACAGAGGGAAACCTAAATATATAAACTGCTACTGTAGACGAACGCTTCAACTTAGAAGAACAAAGTTTGGTAAGCCAAGTGGGAATTGTGTACTGATCATTACCACCAAGTATCATCAAATTTGGGTGAAAAAATATTTGCTGGTATTTCGGAAACTCGTTATTTCTTAGAAGCTTGGCAACCCCTCTCAATGAAAGTGCTTTTCCACATTCTGTGCCTAGGGCTACTTGAAGAGGAAACAAACCATAGAGACAAAACAGGGAATTTCTTTATTTTGTCAAGTTTCAAAGAGCTACTACAAACCATGCTGGATTTAGAGTTCCAAATTCATCTATCTATATAGGAGATAACAGAGGGGAACGAAATATAAAAACTGCTACTGTAGACGAATGCTTCATCCTAGAAGAACAAAATTTGGTGAGCCAAGTGGGATTTGAGTACTGATAATTACCACCAAGAATCGTCAAGATTGGGTGAAAAAATATTTGCTGGTATTTCGGAAACTCGTAATTTCTTAGAATCTTGGCAAACCCTCTCAGTGAAAGTGCTTTTCCACACTGTGTGCCTAGGGCTACTTGAAGAGGAACCAAACCATAGAGACAAAATTGAGAACTCCTTTATTTTGTCAAGTTTCAAGGAGCTACTACAAAGCATGTTGGATTTAGAGTTCCAAATTCATCTATCTATATAGGAGAGAACAGAGGGAAACCTATATATAAAAACTGCTACTGTAGACGAACGCTTCAACCTAGAAGAACAAAATTTGGTAAGCCACGTGGGATTTGTGTACTGATCATTACCACCAAGTATCATCAAGATTGGGTGAAAAAATATTTGCTGGTATTTCGGAAACTCGTTATTTCTTAGAAGGTTGGCAACCCCTCTCAATGAAAATGATTTTCCACAGTCTGTGGCTAGGGCTATGTGAAGAGGAAACAAACCATAGAGACAAAATTGAGAACTCCTTTATTTTGTCAGTTTCAAAGAGCTACTAAAAACCATGTTGGATTTAGAGTTCCAAATTCATCTATCTATATAGGAGAGAACCGAGGGAAAATTAAATATAAAAACTGCTACTGTAGACGAACGCTTCAACCTAGAAGAACAAAATTTCGTGAGCCAAGTGGGATTTTTGTACTGATCATTAGGACCAAGTATCATCAAGATTGAGTGAAAAAATATTTGCTGGTATTTCGGAAACTCGTAATTTCTTAGAAGCTTGGCAACCCCTCTCAATGAAAGTGCTTTTCCACAGTCTGTGCCTAGGGCTACTTGAAGAGGAAACAAACCATAGAGACAAAACTGAGAACTCCTGTATGTTGTCAAGTTTCAAAGAGCTACTACAAACCATGTTGGATTTAGAGTTTTAAATTCATCTATCTATATGGGAGAGAACAAAGGGAAACCTAAATATAAAAACTGCTACTGTAGACGAAAGCTTCAAACTAGAAGAACAAAATTTCGTGAGCCAAGTGGGATTTGTGTACTGATCATTACCACCAAGAATCATCAAATTTGGGTGAAAAATATTTGCTGGTATTTCGAAACTCGTTATTTCTTAGAAGCTTGGCAACCCCTCTCAATTAAAGTGCTTTTCCACAGTCTGTGCCTTGGGCTACTTGAAGAGGAAACAAACCATTGAGACAAAACTGAGAACTCCTTTACTTTGTCAAGTTTCAAAGAGCTACTAGAAACCATGTTGGATTTAGAGTTCCAAATTCATCTATCTATATGGGAGAGAACAGAGGGAAACCTAAATATAAAAACTGCTACTGTAGACGAACGCTTCAACCTAGAAGAACAAAATTTGGTGAGCCAAGTGGGATTTGTGTACTGATCATTACCACCAAGTATCATCAAGATTGGGTGAAAAAATATTTGCTGGTATTTCGGAAACTCGTTATTTCTTAGAAGCTTGGCAACCCCTCTCAATGAAAGTGCTTTCCACAGTCTGTGCCTAGGGCTACTTGAAGAGGAAACAAACCATAGAGACAAAACTGAGAACTCCTTTATTTTGTCAAGTTTCAAAGAGCTACTACAAACCATGTTAAATTTAGAGTTCCAAATTCATCTATCTAAGTACGAGAGAACAAAGGGAAACCTAAATATAAAAACTGCTAATGTAGACGAAAGCTTCAAACTAGAAGAACAAAATTTCGTGAGCCAAGTGGGATTTGTGTACTGATCATTACCACCAAGAATCATCAAATTTGGGTCTAAAAATATTTGCTGGTATTTCGAAACTCATTATTTCTTAGAAGCTTGGCAACCCCTCTCAATGAAAGTGCTTTCCACAGTCTGTGCCTAGGGCTACTTGAAGAGGAAACAAACCATAGAGACAAAACTGAGAACTCTTTTATTTTGTCACGTTTCAAAGAGCTACTACAATCCATGTTGGATTTAGAGTTCCAAATTCATCTATCTGTATAGGAGATAACAGAGGGAAACCTAAATATAAAAACTGCTACTGTACACGAGCGCTTCAACCTAGAAGAACTAAATTTGGTGAGCCAAGTGGGATATGTGTACTGATCATTAGCAACAAGTATCATCAAGATTGGGTGAAAAAATATTTGCTGGTATTTCGGAAACTCGTTATTTCTTAGAAGCTTGGCAACCCCTCTCAATGAAAGTGCTTTTCCACAGTCTGTGCCTAGGGCTACTTGAAGAGGAAACAAACCACAGAGGCAAATCTGAGAACTCCTTTATTTTGTCAAGTTTCAAAGAGCTACTACAAACCATGTTGGATTTAGAGTTCCAAATTCATCTATCTATATGGGAGAAAACAGAGGGAAACCTAAATATAAAAATTGCTACTGTAGACGAACGCTTCAACCTAGAAGAACAAAATTTGGTGAGCCAAGTGGGATTTGTGTACTGATCATTACCACCAAGTATCATCAAGATTGGGTGAAAAAATATTTGCTGGTATTTCGGAAACTCGTTATTACTTAGAAGCTTGGCAACCCCTCTCAATGAAAGTGCTTTCCACAGTCTGTGCCTAGGGCTACTTGAAGAGGAAACAAACCATAGAGACAAAACTGAGAACTCCTTTATTTTGTCAAGTTTCAAAGAGCTACTACAAAACATGTTGGATTTAGAGTTCAAATTCATCTATCTATATATGAGAGAACAAAGGGAAACCTAAATATAAAAACTGCTACTGTAGACGAAAGCTTCAAACTAGAAGAACAAAATTTCGTGAGCCAAGTGGGATTTGTGTACTGATCATTACCACCAAGAATCATCAAATTTGGGTGAAAAATATTTTCTGGTATTTCGAAACTCGTTATTTCTTAGAAGCTTGGCAACCCCTCTCAATTAAAGTGCTTTTCCACAGTCTGTGCCTAGGGCTACTTGAAGAGGAAACAAACCATAGAGACAAAACTGAGAACTCCTTTATTTTGTCAAGTTTCAAAGAGCTACTACAAACCATGTTGGATTTAGAGTTCCAAATTCATCTATCTATATGGGAGAGAACAGAGGGAAACCTAAATATAAAAACTGCTACTGTAGACGAACGCTTCAACCTAGAAGAACAAAATTTGTTGAGCCAAGTGGGATTTGTGTACTGATCATTAGCACCAAGTATCATCAAGATTGGGTGAAAAAATATTTGCTGGTATTTCGGAAACTCGTTATTTCTTAGAAGCTTGGCAACCCCTCTCAATGAAAGTGCTTTCCACAGTCTGTGCCTAGGGCTACTTGAAGAGGAAACAAACCATAGAGACAAAACTGAGAACTCCTTTATTTTGTCAAGTTTCAAAGAGCTACTACAAACCATGTTAAATTTAGAGTTCCAAATTCATCTATCTAAATACGAGAGAACAAAGGGAAACCTAAATATAAAAACTGCTAATGTAGAAGAAAGCTTCAAACTAGAAGAACAAAATTTCGTGAGCCAAGTGGGATTTGTGTACTGATCATTACCACCAAGAATCATAAAATTTGGGTGAAAAAATATTTGCTGTTATTTCGAAACTCTTTATTTCTTAGAAGCTTGGCAACCCCTCTCAATGAAAGTGCTTTTCCACAGTCTGTGCCTAGGGCTACTTGAAGAGGAAACAAACCATAGAGACAAAACTGAGAACTCCTTTATTTTGTCAGTTTTAAAGAGCTACTACAAACCATGTTGGATTTAGAGTTCCAAAATCATCTATCTATATAGGAGATAACAGAGAAACCTAAATATAAAAACTGCTACTGTAGACGAACGCTTCAACCTAGAAGAACAAAATTTGGTGAGCCAAGTGGGATTTGTGTACTGATCATTACCACCAAGTATCAACAAGATTGTGTGAAAAAATATTTGCTGGTATTTCAGAAACTCGTTATTTCTTAGAAGCTTGGCAACCCATCTCAATGAAAGTGCTTTCCACAGTCTGTGCCTAGGGCTACTTGAAGAGGAAACAAACCATAGAGACAAAACTGAGAACGCCTTTATTTTGTCACGTTTCAAAGAGCTACTACAAACCATGTTGGATTTAGAGTTCCAAATTCATCTATCTGTGTAGGAGAGAACAGAGGGAAACATAAATATAAAAACTGCTACTGTAGACGAACGCTTCCACCAAGAAGAACAAAATTTGGTGAGCCAAGTGTGATTTGTGTACTGATCATTAGCTCCAAGTATCATCAAGATTGGGTGAAAAAATATTTGCTGGTATTTCGGAAACTCGTTATTTCTTAGAAGCTTGGCAACCCCTCTCAATGAAAGTGCTTTCCCACAGTCTGTGCCTACGGCTACTTGAAGAGGAAACAAACCATAGAGACAAATCTGAGACCTCCTTTATTTTGTCAAGTTTCAAAGAGCTACTACAAACCATGTTGGATTTAGAGTTCCAAATTCATCTATTTATATAGGAGAGAACAGAGAGAAACCTAAATATAAAAACTGCTACTGTAGCGAACGCTTCAACCTAGAAGAACAAAATTTGATGAGGCAAGTGGGATTTGTATACTGATCATTACCACCAAGTATCAACAAGATTGTGTGAAATAATATTTGCTGGTATTTCGGAAACTCGTTATTTCTTAGAAGCTTGGCAACCAATCTCAATGAAAGTGCATTCCACAGTCTGTGCCTAGGGCTACTTGAAGAGGAAACAAACCATAGAGACAAATCTGAGACCTCCTTTATTTTGTCAATTCAAAGAGCTACTACAAACCATGTTAAATTTAGAGTTCCAAATTCATCTATCTAAATACGAGAGAACAAAGGGAAACCTCAATATAAAAACTGCTAATGTAGACGAAAGCTTCAAACTAGAAGAACAAAATTTCGTGAGCCAAGTGGGATTTGTGTCCTGATCATTACCACCAAGAATCATCAAATTTGGGTGAAAAAATATTTGCTGTTATTTCGAAACTCGTTATTTCTTAGAAGCTTGGCAACCCCTCTCAATGAAAGTGCTTTTCCACAGTCTGTGCCTAGGGCTACTTGAAGAGGAAACAAACCATAGAGACAAAACTGAGAACTCCTTTATTTTGTCAGTTTCAAAGAGCTACTACAAACCATGTTGGATTTAGAGTACCAAATTCATCTATCTATATAGGAGAGAACCGAGGGAAACTTAAATATAAAAACTGCTACTGTAGACGAACGCTTCAACCTAGAAGAAAAAAATTTGGTAAGCCAAGTGGGATTTGTGTACTGATCATTACCACCAAGTATCATCAAGATTGGGTGAAAAAATATTTGCTGGTATTTCGGAAACTCGTTATTTCTTAGAAGTTTGGCAACCCCTCTCAATGAAAGTGCTATTCCACAGTCTGTGCCTAGGGCTACTTTAAGAGGAAACAAACCATAGAGGCAAATCTGAGAACTCCTTTATTTTGTCAAGTTTCAAAGAGCTACTACAAACCATGTTGGATGTAGAGTTCCAAATTCATCTATCTATATAGGAGAGAACAAAATGAAACCTAAATATAAAAAATGCTACTGTTGACAAACGCTTCAAACTAGAAGAACAAAATTTCGTGAGCCAAGTGGGATTTGTGTACTGATCATTACCACCAAGAATTATCAAATTTTTGTGAAAAAATATTTGCTGGTATTTCGAAACTCATTATTTCTTAGAAGCTTGGCAACCCCTCTCAATGAAAGTGCTTTTCCACAGTCTGTGCCTAGGGCTACTTGAAGAGGAAACAAACCATAGAGAAAAATCTGAGACCTCCTTTATTTTGTGAAGTTTCAAAGAGCTACTACAAACCATGTTGGATTTAGAGTTCCAAATTCATCTATCTATATAGGAGAGAACAGAGAGAAACCTAAATATAAAAACTGCTACTGTAGACGAACGCTTCAACCTAGAAGAACAAAATGGTGAGCCAAGTGCGATTTGTGTACTGATCATTACCACCAAGTATCAACAAGATTGTGTGAAAAAATATTTGCTGGTATTTCGGAAACTCGTTATTTCTTAGAAGCTTGGCAACCCATCTCAATGAAAGTGCTTTCCACAGTCTGTGCCTAGGGCTACTTGAAGAGGAAACAAATCATAGAGACAAAACTGAGAACTCCTTTATTTTGTCACGTTTCAAAGAGCTACTACAATCCATGTTGGATTTAGAGTTCCAAATTCATCTATCTGTATAGGAGAGAACAGAGGGAAACCGAAATATAAAAACTGCTACTGTACACGAACGCTTCAACCTAGAAGAACTAAATTTGGTGAGCCAAGTGGGATATGTGTACTGATCATTAGCAACAAGTATCATCAAGATTGGGTGAAAAAATATTTGCTGGTATTTCGGAAACTCGTTATTTCTTAGAAGCTTCGCAACCCCTCTCAATGAAAGTGCTTTTCCACAGTCTGTGCCTAGGGCTACTTGAAGAGGAAACAAACCACAGAGGCAAATCTGAGAACTCCTTTATTTTGTCAAGTTTCAAAGAGCTACTACAAACCATGTTGGATTTAGAGTTCCAAATTCATCTATCTATATGGGAGAAAACAGAGGGAAACCTAAATATAAAAATTGCTACTGTAGACGAACGCTTCAACCTAGAAGAACAAAATTTGGTGAGCCAAGTGGGATTTGTGTACTGATCATTACCACCAAGTATCCTCAAGATTGGGTGAAAAAATATTTGCTGGTATTTCGGAAACTCGTTATTTCTTACAAGCTTGGCAACCCCTCTCAATGAAAGTGCTTTCCCACAGTCTGTGCCTACGGCTACTTGAAGAGGAAACAAACCATAGAGACAAATCTGAGACCTCCTTTATTTTGTCAAGTTTCAAAGAGCTACTACAAACCATGTTGGATTTAGAGTTCCAAATTCATCAATCTATATAGGAGAGAACAGAGAGAAACCTAAATATAAAAACTGCTACTGTAGCGAAAGCTTCAACCTAGAAGAACAAAATTTGGAGAGCCAAGTGGGATTTGTATACTGATCATTACCACCAAGTATCAACAAGATTGTGTGAAGTAATATTTGCTGGTATAACGGAAACTCGTTATTTCTTAGAAGCTTGGCAACCAATCTCAATGAAAGTGCTTTCCACAGTCTGTGCCTAGGGCTACTTGAAGAGGAAACAAACCATAGAGACAAATCTGAGACCTCCTTTATTTTGTCAAGTTTCAAAGAGCTACTACAAAACATGTTGGATTTAGAGTTACAAATTCATCTATCTATATAGGAGAGAACAAAGGGAAACCTAAATATTAAAACTGCTACTGTAGACGAAAGCTTCAAACTAGAAGAACAAAATTTCGTGAGCCAAGTGGGATTTGTGTACTGCTCATTACCACCAAGTATCATCAAGATTGGGTGAAAAAATATTTGCTGGTATTTCGGAAACTCGTTATTTCTTAGAAGCTTGGCAACACCTCTCAATGAAAGTGCTTTCCACAGTCTGTGCCTAGGGCTACTTGAAGAGGAAACAAACCATAGAGACAAAACTGAGAACTCCTTTATTTTGTCAAGTTTCAATGAGCTACTACAAACCATGTTAAATTTAGAGTTCCAAATTCATCTATCTAAATACGAGAGAACAAAGGGAAACCTAAATATAAAAACTGCTAATGTAGACGAAAGCTTCAAACTAGAAGAACAAAATTTCGTGAGCCAAGTGGGATTTGTGTACTGATCATTACCACCAAGAATCATCAAATTTGGGTGAAAAAATATTTGCTGTTATTTCGAAACTCTTTATTTCTTAGAAGCTTGGCAACCCCTCTCAATGAAAGTGCTTTTCCACAGTCTGTGCCTAGGGCTACTTGAAGAGGAAACAAACCATAGAGACAAAACTGAGAACTCCTTTATTTTGTCAGTTTCAAAGAGCTACTACAAACCATGTTGGATTTAGAGTACCAAATTCATCTATCTATATAGGAGAGAACCGAGGGAAACATAAATATAAAAACTGCTACTGTAGACGAACGCTTCAACCTAGAAGAACAAAATTTGGTAAGCCAAGTGGGATTTGTGTACTGATCATTACCACCAAGTATCCTCAAGATTGGGTGAAAAAATATTTGCTGGTATTTCGGAAACTCGTTATTTCTTAGAAGCTTGGCAACCCCTCTCAATGAAAGTGCTATTCTACAGTCTGTGCCTAGGGCTACTTTAAGAGGAAACAAACCATAGAGGCAAATCTGAGAACTCCTTTATTTTGTCAAGTTTCAAAGAGCTACCACAAAACATGTTGGATTTAGAGTTCCAAATTCATCTATCTATATAGGAGAGAACAAAGGGAAACCTAAATATAAAAAATGCTACTGTAGAAGAACGCTTCAAACTAGAAGAACAAAATTTCGTGAGCCATGTGGGATTTGTGTACTGATCATTACCACCAAGAATCATCAAATTTGGGTGAAAAAATAATTGCTGGTATTTCGAAACTCGTTATTTCTTAGAAGCTTGGCAACCCTTCTACATGACAGTGCTTTTCCACAGTCTGTGCCTAGGGCTACTTGAAGAGGAAACAAACCATAGAGACAAATCTGAGACCTCCTTTATTTTGTCAAGTTTCAAAGAGCTACTACAAACCATGTTGGATTTAGAGTTCCAAATTCATCTATCTATATAGGAGAGAACAGAGAGAAACCTAAATATAAAAACTGCTACTGTAGACGAACGCTTCAACCTAGAAGAACAAAATTTGGTGAGCCAAGTGGGATTTGTGTACTGATCATTACCACCAAGTATAAACAAGATTGTGTGAAAAAATATTTGCTGTTATTTCGGAAACTCGTTATTTCTTAGAAGCTTGGCAACCCATCTCAATGAAAGTGCTTTCCACAGTCTGTGCCTAGGGCTACTTGAAGAGGAAACAAACCATAGAGACAAAACTGAGAACT
Source organism: Callospermophilus lateralis (assembly GCF_048772815.1). Lineage (NCBI taxonomy): Eukaryota > Metazoa > Chordata > Mammalia > Rodentia > Sciuridae > Callospermophilus > Callospermophilus lateralis. The sequence continues at coordinate 98,439 of NW_027513347.1, read as the reverse complement.
ACTTTATTTTGTCAAGTTTCAAAGAGCTACTACAAACCATGTTGGATTTAGAGTTCCAAATTCATCTATCTGTATAGGAGAGAACATAGGGAAACCTAAATATAAAAACTGCTACTGTACACGAACGCTTCAACCTAGAAGAACTAAATTTGGTGAGCCAAGTGGGATTTGTGTACTGATCATTACCAAGAAGTATCATCAAGATAGGGTGAAAAAATATTTGCTGGTATTTCGGAAACTCGTTATTTCTTAGAAGCTTGGCAACCCCTCTCAATGAAAGTGCTTTCCCACAGTCTGTGCCTACGGCTACTTGAAGAGGAAACAAACCATAGAGACAAATCTGAGACCTCCTTTATTTTGTCAAGTTTCAAAGAGCTACTACAAACCATGTTGGATTTAGAGTTCCAAATTCATCTATCTATATAGGAGAGAACAGAGAGAAACCTAAATATAAAAACTGCTACTGTAGCGAACGCTTCAACCTAGAAGAACAAAATTTGGTGAGCCAAGTGGGATTTGTATACTGATCATTACCACCAATTATCAACAAGATTGTGTGAAATAATATTTGCTGGTATTTCGGAAACTCGTTATTTCTTAGAAGCTTGGCAACCCATCTCAATGAAAGTGCTATTCCACAGTCTGTGCCTAGGGCTACTTTCAGAGGAAACAAACCATAGAGACAAATCTGAGAACTCCTTTATTTTGTCAAGTTTCAAAGAGCTACTACAAACCATGTTGGATTTAGAGTTCCAAATTCATCTATCTGTATAGGAGAGAACAGAGGGAAACCTAAATATAAAAACTTCTACTGTACACGAACGCTTCAACCTAGAAGAACTAAATTTGGTGAGCCAAGTGGGATATGTGTACTGATCATTAGCAACAAGTATCATCAAGATTGGGGTGAAAAAATATTTGCTGGCATTTCGGAAACTCGGTATTTCTTAGAAGCTTGGCAACCCCTCTCAATGAAAGTGCTTTCCACAGTCTGTGCCTAGGGCTACTTGAAGAGGAAACAAACCATAGAGGCAAATCTGAGAACTCCTTTATTTTGTCAAGTTTCAAAGAGCTACTACAAACCATGTTGGATTTAGAGTTCCAAATTCATCTATCTATATAGGAGAGAACCGAGGGAAACTTAAATATAAAAACTGCTACTGTAGACGAACGCTTCAACCAAGAAGAACAAAATTTGGTAAGCCAAGTGGGATTTGTGTACTGATCATTACCACCAAGTATCATCAAGATTGGGTGAAAAAATATTTGCTGGTATTTCGGAAACTCGTTATTTCTTAGAAGCTTGGCAACCCCTCTCAATGAAAGTGCTATTCCACAGTCTGTGCCTAGGGCTACTTTAAGAGGAAACAAACCATAGAGGCAAATCTGAGAACTCCTTTATTTTGTCAAGTTTCAAAGAGCTACTACAAAACATGTTGGATTTAGAGTTCCAAATTCATCTATCTATATATGAGAGAACAAAGGGAAACCTAAATATAAAAACTGCTACTGTAGACGAAAGCTTCAAACTAGAAGAACAAAATTTCGTGAGCCAAGTAGGATTTGTGTACTGATCATTACCACCAAGAATCATCAAATTTGGGTGAAAAAATATTTGCTGGTATTTCAAAACTCGTTATTTCTTAGAAGCTTGGCAACCCCTCTCAATGAAAGTGCTTTTCCACAGTCTGTGCCTAGGGGTACTTGAAGAGGAAACAAACCATAGAGAAAAATCGGAGAACTCCTTTATTTTGTCAAGTTTCAAAGAGCTACTACAAACCATGTTGGATTTAGAGTTCCAAATTCATCTATCTATATAGGAGAGAACCGAGGGAAACTTAAATATAAAAACTGCTACTGTAGACGAACGCTTCAACCTAGAAGAACAAAATTTCGTGAGCCAAGTGGGATTTGTGTACTGATCATTACCACCAAGAATCATCAAATTTGGGTGAAAAAATATTTGCTGGTATTTCGAAACTCGTTATTTCTTAGAAGCTTGACAACCCCTCTCAATGAAAGTGCTTTCCCACAGTCTGTGCCTACGGCTACTTGAAGAGGAAACAAACCATAGAGACAAATCTGAGAACTCCTTTATTTTGTCAAGTTTCAAAGAGCTACTACAAACCATGTTGGATTTAGAGTTCCAAATTCATCTATCTATATAGGAGAGAACAGAGAGAAACCTAAATATAAAAACTGCTACTGTAGACGAACGCTTCAACCTAGAAGAACAAAATTTGGTAAGCCAAGTGGGATTTGTGTACTGATCATTACCACCAAGTATCATCAAGATTGGGTGAAAAAATATTTGCTGGTATTTCGGAAATTCGTTATTTCTTAGAAGCTTGGCAACCCCTCTCAATGAAAGTGCTATTCCACAGTCTGTGCCTAGGGCTACTTTAAGAGGAAACAAACCATAGAGGCAAATCTGAGAACTCCTTTATTTTGTCAAGTTTCAAAGAGCTCCTACAAAACATGTTGGATTTAGAGTTCCAAATTCATCTATCTATATATGAGAGAACAAAGGGAAACCTAAATATAAAAACTGCTACTGTAGGCGAAAGCTTCAAACTAGAAGAACAAAATTTCGTGAGCCAAGTGGGATTTGTGTACTGATCATTACCACCAAGAATCATCAAATTTGGGTGAAAAAATATTTGCTGGTATTTCGAAACTCGTTATTTCTTAGAAGCTTGGCATCCCCTCTAAATTAAAGTGCTTTTCCACAGTCTGTGCCTAGGGCTAATTGAAGAGGAAACAAACCATAGAGACAAATCTGAGACCTTCTTTATTTTGTCAAGTTTCAAAGAGCTACTACAAACCCTGTTGGATTTAGAGTTCCAAATTCATCTATCTATATAGGAGAGAACAGACAGAAACCTAAATATAAAAACTGCTACTGTAGACGAACGCTTCAACCTAGAAGAACAAAATTTGTTGAGCCAAGTGGGATTTGTGTACTGATCATTACCACCAAGTATCATCAAGATTGGGTGAAAAAATATTTGCTGGTATTTCGGAAACTCGTTATTTCTTAAAAGCTTGGCAACCCCTCTCAATGAAAGTGCTATTCCACAGTCTGTGCCTAGGGCTACTTGAAGAGGAAACAAACCATAGAGACAAAACTGAGAACTCCTTTATTTTGTCAAGTTTCAAAGAGCTACTACAAAACATGTTGGATTTAGAGTTCCAAATTCATCTATCTATATATGAGAGAACAAAGGGAAACCTAAATATAAAAACTGCTACTGTAGACGAAAGCTTCAAACTAGAAGAACAAAATTTCGTGAGCCAAGTGGGATTTGTGTACTGATCATTACCACCAAGAATCATCAAATTGGGGTGAAAAAATATTTGCTGGTATTTCGAAACTCGTTATTTCTTAGAAGCTTGGCAACCCCTCTCAATTAAAGTGCTTTTCCACAGTCTGTGCCTAGGGCTAATTGAAGAGGAAACAAACCATAGAGACAAATCTGAGACCTTCTTTATTTTGTCAAGTTTCAAAGAGCTACTACAAACCCTGTTGGATTTAGAGTTCCAAATTCATCTATCTATATAGGAGAGAACAGAGAGAAACCTAAATATAAAAACTGCTACTGTAGAAGAACGCTTCAACCTAGAAGAACAAAATTTGTTGAGCCAAGTGGGATTTGTGTACTGATCATTACCACCAAGTATCAACAAGATTGTGTGAAAAAATATTTGCTGGTATTTCGGAAACTCGTTATTTCTTAGAAGCTTGGCAACCCATCTCAATGAAAGTGCTTTCCACAGTCTGTGCCTAGGGCTACTTGAAGTGGAAATAAACCATAGAGAAAAATCGGAGAACTCCTTTATTTTGTCAAGTTTCAAAGAGCTACTACAAACCATGTTGGATTTAGAGTTCCAAATTCATCTTTCTATATAGGAGAGAACCGAGGGAAACTTAAATATAAAAACTGCTACTGTAGATGAACGCTTCAACCTAGAAGAACAAAATTTGGTAAGCCAAGTGGGATTTGTGTACTGATCATTACCACCAAGAATCATCAAATTTGGGTGAAAAAATATTTGCTGGTATTTCGAAACTCGTTATTTCTTAGAAGCTTGGCAACCCCTCTCAATGAAAGTGCTTTCACACAGTCTGTGCCTAGGGCTACTTGAAGAGGAAACAAACCATAGAGACAAATCTGAGACCTCCTTTATTTTGTCAAGTTTCAAAGAGCTACTACAAACCATGTTGGATTTAGTGTTCCAAATTCATCTATCTATATAGGAGAGAACAGAGAGAAACCTAAATATAAAAACTGCTACTGTAGCAAACGCTTCAACCTAGAAGAACAAAATTTTGTGAGCCAAGTGGGATTTGTATACTGATCATTACCACCAAGTATCAACAAGATTGTGTGAAATAATATTTGCTGGTATTTCGGAAACTCGTTATTTGTTAGAAGCTTGGCAACCCATCTCAATGAAAGTGCTTTCCACAGTCTGTGCCTAGGGCTTCTTGAAGAGGAAACAAACCATAGAGGAAAAACTGAGAACTCCTATATTTTGTCAAGTTTCAAAGAGCTACTACAAACCATGTTGGATTTAGAGTTCCAAATTCATCTATCTGTATAGGAGAGAACAGAGGGAAACCTAAATATAAAAACTGCTACTGTACACGAACGCTTCAACCTAGAAGAACTAAATTTGGTGAGCCAAGTGGGATATGTGTACTGATCATTAGCAACAAGTATCATCAATATTGGGTGAAAAAATATTTGCTGGTATTTCGGAAACTCGTTATTTCTTAGAAGCTTGGCAACCCCTCTCAATGAAAGTGCTTTTCCACAGTCTGTGCCTAGGGCTACTTGAAGAGGAAACAAACCATAGAGGCAAATCTGAGAACTCCTTTATTTTGTCAAGTTTCAAGGAGCTACTACAAAGCATGTTGGATTTAGAGTTCCAAATTCATCTATCTATATAGGAGAGAACAGAGGGAAACCTAAATATAAAAACTGCTACTGTAGACGAACGCTTCAACCTAGAAGAACAAAATTTGGTAAGCCACGTGGGATTTGTGTACTGATCATTACCACCAAGTATCATCAAGATTGGGTGAAAAAATATTTGCTGGTATTTCGGAAACTCGTTATTTCTTAGAAGCTTGGCAACCCCTCTCAATGAAAGTTCTATTCCACAGTCTGTGCCTAGGGCTACTTTAAGAGGAAACAAACCATAGAGGCAAATCTGAGAATTCCTTTATTTTGTCAAGTTTCAAAGAGCTACTACAAAACATGTTGGATTTAGAGTTCCAAATTCATCTATTTATATATGAGAGAACAAAGTGAAACCTAAATATAAAAACTGCTACTGTAGACGAAAGCTTCAAACTAGAAGAACAAAATTTCGTGAGCCAAGTGGGATTTGTGTACTGATCATTACCACCAAGAATCATCAAATTTGGGTGAAAAAATATTTGCTGGTATTTCGAAACTCGTTATTTCTTAGAAGCTTGGCAACCCCTCTCAATTAAAGTGCTTTTCCACAGTCTGTGCCAAGGGCAAATTGAAGAGGAAACAAACCATAGAGACAAATCTGAGACCTTCTTTGTTTTGTCAAGTTTCAAAGAGCTACTACAACCATGTTGGATTTAGAGTTCCAAATTCATCTATCTATATAGGAGAGAACAGAGAGAAACCTAAATATAAAAACTGCTACTGTAGACGAACGCTTCAACCTAGAAGAACAAAATTTGGTGAGCCAAGTGGGATTTGTATACTGATCATTACCACCAAGTATCAACCAGATTGTGTGAAATAATATTTGCTGGTATTTCGGAAACTCGTTATTTCTTAGAAGCTTGGCAACCCATCTCAATGAAAGTGCTTTCCACAGTCTGTGCCTAGGGCTACTTGAAGAGGAAACAAACCATAGAGGCAAATCTGAGAAATCCTTTATTTTTTCAAGTTTCAAAGAGCTACTACAAACCATGTTGGATTTAGAGTTCCAAATTCATCTATCTATATAGGAGAGAACCAAGGGAAACTTAAATATAAAAACTGCTACTGTAGACGAACGCTTCAACCTAGAAGAACAAAATTTGGTAAGCCAAGTTGGATTTGTGTACTGATCATTACCACCAAGTATCATCAAGATTGGGTGAAAAAATATTTGCTGGTATTTCGGAAACTCGTTATTTCTTAAAAGCTTGGCAACCCCTCTCAATGAAAGTGCTATTCCACAGTCTGTGCCTAGGGCTACTTGAAGAGGAAACAAACCATAGAGACAAAACTGAGAACTCCTTTATTTTGTCAAGTTTCAAAGAGCTACTACAAAACATGTTGGATTTAGAGTTCCAAATTCATCTATCTATATATGAGAGAACAAAGGGAAACCTAAATATAAAAACTGCTACTGTAGACGAAAGCTTCAAACTAGAAGAACAAAATTTCGTGAGCCAAGTGGGATTTGTGTACTGATCATTACCACCAAGAATCATCAAATTGGGGTGAAAAAATATTTGCTGGTATTTCGAAACTCGTTATTTCTTAGAAGCTTGGCAACCCCTCTCAATTAAAGTGCTTTTCCACAGTCTGTGCCTAGGGCTACTTGAAGAGGAAACAAACCATAGAGACAAATCTGAGACCTCCTTTATTTTGTCAAGTTTCAAAGAGCTACTACAAACCATGTTGGATTTAGAGTTCCAAATTCATCTATCTATATAGGAGAGAACAGAGAGAAACCTAAATATAAAAACTGCTACTGTAGCAAACGCTTCAACCTAGAAGAACAAAATTTTGTGAGCCAAGTGGGATTTGTATACTGATCATTACCACCAAGTATCAACAAGATTGTGTGAAATAATATTTGCTGGTATTTCGGAAACTCGTTATTTGTTAGAAGCTTGGCAACCCATCTCAATGAAAGTGCTTTCCACAGTCTGTGCCTAGGGCTTCTTGAAGAGGAAACAAACCATAGAGGAAAAACTGAGAACTCCTATATTTTGTCAAGTTTCAAAGAGCTACTACAAACCATGTTGGATTTAGAGTTCCAAATTCATCTATCTGTATAGGAGAGAACAGAGGGAAACCTAAATATAAAAACTGCTACTGTACACGAACGCTTCAACCTAGAAGAACTAAATTTGGTGAGCCAAGTGGGATATGTGTACTGATCATTAGCAACAAGTATCATCAATATTGGGTGAAAAAATATTTGCTGGTATTTCGGAAACTCGTTATTTCTTAGAAGCTTGGCAACCCCTCTCAATGAAAGTGCTTTTCCACAGTCTGTGCCTAGGGCTACTTGAAGAGGAAACAAACCATAGAGGCAAATCTGAGAACTCCTTTATTTTGTCAAGTTTCAAGGAGCTACTACAAAGCATGTTGGATTTAGAGTTCCAAATTCATCTATCTATATAGGAGAGAACAGAGGGAAACCTAAATATAAAAACTGCTACTGTAGACGAACGCTTCAACCTAGAAGAACAAAATTTGGTAAGCCACGTGGGATTTGTGTACTGATCATTACCACCAAGTATCATCAAGATTGGGTGAAAAAATATTTGCTGGTATTTCGGAAACTCGTTATTTCTTAGAAGCTTGGCAACCCCTCTCAATGAAAGTTCTATTCCACAGTCTGTGCCTAGGGCTACTTTAAGAGGAAACAAACCATAGAGGCAAATCTGAGAATTCCTTTATTTTGTCAAGTTTCAAAGAGCTACTACAAAACATGTTGGATTTAGAGTTCCAAATTCATCTATTTATATATGAGAGAACAAAGGGAAACCTAAATATAAAAACTGCTACTGTAGACGAAAGCTTCAAACTAGAAGAACAAAATTTCGTGAGCCAAGTGGGATTTGTGTACTGATCATTACCACCAAGAATCATCAAATTTGGGTGAAAAAATATTTGCTGGTATTTCGAAACTCGTTATTTCTTAGAAGCTTGGCAACCCCTCTCAATTAAAGTGCTTTTCCACAGTCTGTGCCAAGGGCAAATTGAAGAGGAAACAAACCATAGAGACAAATCTGAGACCTTCTTTGTTTTGTCAAGTTTCAAAGAGCTACTACAACCATGTTGGATTTAGAGTTCCAAATTCATCTATCTATATAGGAGAGAACAGAGAGAAACCTAAATATAAAAACTGCTACTGTAGACGAACGCTTCAACCTAGAAGAACAAAATTTGGTGAGCCAAGTGGGATTTGTATACTGATCATTACCACCAAGTATCAACAAGATTGTGTGAAATAATATTTGCTGGCATTTCGGAAACTCGTTATTTCTTAGAAGCTTGGCAACCCATCTCAATGAAAGTGCTTTCCACAGTCTGTGCCTAGGGCTACTTGAAGAGGAAACAAACCATAGAGGCAAATCTGAGAAATCCTTTATTTTTTCAAGTTTCAAAGAGCTACTACAAACCATGTTGGATTTAGAGTTCCAAATTCATCTATCTATATAGGAGAGAACCAAGGGAAACTTAAATATAAAAACTGCTACTGTAGACGAACGCTTCAACCTAGAAGAACAAAATTTGGTAAGCCAAGTTGGATTTGTGTACTGATCATTACCACCAAGTATCATCAAGATTGGGTGAAAAAATATTTGCTGGTATTTCGGAAACTCGTTATTTCTTAAAAGCTTGGCAACCCCTCTCAATGAAAGTGCTATTCCACAGTCTGTGCCTAGGGCTACTTGAAGAGGAAACAAACCATAGAGACAAAACTGAGAACTCCTTTATTTTGTCAAGTTTCAAAGAGCTACTACAAAACATGTTGGATTTAGAGTTCCAAATTCATCTATCTATATATGAGAGAACAAAGGGAAACCTAAATATAAAAACTGCTACTGTAGACGAAAGCTTCAAACTAGAAGAACAAAATTTCGTGAGCCAAGTGGGATTTGTGTACTGATCATTACCACCAAGAATCATCAAATTGGGGTGAAAAAATATTTGCTGGTATTTCGAAACTCGTTATTTCTTAGAAGCTTGGCAACCCCTCTCAATTAAAGTGCTTTTCCACAGTCTGTGCCTAGGGCTAATTGAAGAGGAAACAAACCATAGAGACAAATCTGAGACCTTTTATTTTGTCAAGTTTCAAAGAGCTACTACAAACCCTGTTGGATTTAGAGTTCCAAATTCATCTATCTATATAGGAGAGAACAGAGAGAAACCTAAATATAAAAACTGCTACTGTAGACGAACGCTTCAACCTAGAAGAACAAAATTTGTTGAGCCAAGTGGGATTTGTGTACTGATCATTACCACCAAGTATCAACAAGATTGTGTGAAAAAATATTTGCTGGTATTTCGGAAACTCGTTATTTCTTAGAAGCTTGGCAACCCATCTCAATGAAAGTGCTTTCCACAGTCTGTGCCTAGGGCTTCTTGAAGTGGAAACAAACCATAGAGAAAAATCGGAGAACTCCTTTATTTTGTCAAGTTTCAAAGAGCTACTACAAACCATGTTGGATTTAGACTTCCAAATTCATCTATCTATATAGGAGAGAACCGAGGGAAACTTAAATATAAAAACTGCTACTGTAGCAAACGCTTCAACCTAGAAGAACAAAATTTGGTGAGCCACGTGGGATTTGTATACTGATCATTACCACCAAGTATCAACAAGATTGTGTGAAATAATATTTGCTGGTATTTCGGAAACTCGTTATTTCTTAGAAGCTTGGCAACCCATCTCAATGAAAGTGCTTTCCACAGTCTGTGCCTAGGGCTTCTTGAAGAGGAAACAAACCATAGAGGAAAAACTGAGAACTCCTTTATTTTGTCAAGTTTCAAAGAGCTACTACAAACCATGTTGGATTTAGAGTTCCAAATTCATCTATCTGTATAGGAGAGAACAGAGGGAAACCTAAATATAAAAACTGCTACTGTACACGAACGCTTCAACCTAGAAGAACTAAATTTGGTGAGCCAAGTGGGATATGTGTACTGATCATTAGCAACAAGTATCATCAAGATTGGGTGAAAAAATATTTGCTGGTATTTCGGAAACACGTTATTTCTTAGAAGCTTGGCAACCCCTCTCAATGAAAGTTCTATTCCACAGTCTGTGCCTAGGGCTACTATAAGAGGAAACAAACCATAGAGGCAAATCTGAGAATTCCTTTATTTTGTCAAGTTTCAAAGAGCTACTACAAAACATGTTGGATTTAGAGTTCCAAATTCATCTATCTATATATGAGAAAACAAAGGGAAACCTAAATATAAAAACTGCTACTGTAGACGAAAGCTTCAAACTAGAAGAACAAAATTTCGTGAGCCAAGTGGGATTTGTGTACTGATCATTACCACCAAGAATCATCAAATTTGGGTGAAAAAATATTTGCTGGTATTTCGAAACTCGTTATTTCTTAGAAGCTTGGCAACCCCTCTCAATTAAAGTGCTTTTCCACAGTCTGTGCCTAGGGCTACTTGAAGAGGAAACAAACCATAGAGACAAATCTGAGACCTTCTTTATTTTGTCAAGTTTTAAAGAGGTACTACAAACCCTGTTGGATTTAGAGTTCCAAATTCATATATCTATATAGGAGAGAACAGAGAGAAACCTAAATATAAAAACTGCTACTGTAGACGAACGCTTCAACCTAGAAGAACAAAATTTGGTGAGCCAAGTGGGATTTGTGTACTGATCATCACCACCAAGTATCAACAAGATTGTGTGAAAAAATATTTGCTGGTATTTCGGAAACTCGTTATTTCTTAGAAGCTTGGCAACCCATCTCAATGAAAGTGCTTTCCACAGTCTGTGCCTAGGGCTACTTGAAGAGGAAACAAACCATAGAGACAAAACTGAGAAGTCCTTTATTTTGTCAAGTTCCAAAGAGCTACTACAAACCATGTTGGATTTAGAGTTCCAAATTCATCTTTCTATATAGGAGAGAACAGAGGGAAACCTAAATATAAAATCTGCTACTGTAGACGAACGCTTCAACCAAGAAGAACAAAATTTGGTGATCCAAGTGGGATTTGTGTACTGATCATTAGCTCCAAGTATCATCAAGATTGGGTGAAAAAATATTTGCTGGTATTTCGGAAACTCGTTTTTTCTTAGAAGCTTGGCAACCCCTCTCAATGAAAGTGCTTTTCCAAAGTCTGTGCCTAGGGCTAGTTGAAGAGGAAACAAACCATAGAGAAAAATCGGAGAACTCCTTTATTTTGTCAAGTTTCAAAGAGCTACTACAAACCATGTTGGATTTAGAGTTCCAAATTCATCTATCTATATAGGAGAGAACAGAGAGAAACCTAAATATAAAAACTGCTACTGTAGACGAACGCTTCAACCTAGAAGAACAAAATTTGGTGAGCCAAGTGGGATTTGTATACTGATCATTACCACCAAGTATCAACAAGATTGTGTGAAATAATATTTGCTGGTATTTCGGAAACTTGCAATTTCTTAGAAGCTTGGCAACCCATCTCTATGAAAGTGCTTTCCACAGTCTGTGCCTAGGGCTACTTGAAGAGGAAACAAACCATAGAGACAAAACTTAGAACTCCTTTATTTTGTCAAGTTTCAAAGAGCTACTACAAACCATGTTGGATTTAGAGTTCCAAAATCATCTTTCTATATAGGAGAGAACAGAGGGAAACCTAAAACTGCTACTGTACACGAACGCTTCAACCAAGAAGAACAAAATTTGGTGATCCAAGTGGGATTTGTGTACTGATCATTAGCTCCAAGTATCATCAAGATTGGGTGAAAAAATACTTGCTGGTATTTCGGAAACTCGTTATTTCTTAGAAGCTTGGCAACCCCTCTCAATGAAAGTGCTTTTCCAAAGTCTGTGCCTAGGGCTACTTGAAGAGGAAACAAACCATAGAGAAAAATCGGAGAACTCCTTTATTTTGTCAAGTTTCAAAGAGCTACTACAAACCATGTTGGATTTAGAGTTCCAAATTCATCTATCTATATAGGAGAGAACAGAGAGAAACCTAAATATAAAAACTGCTACTGTAGACGAACGCTTCAACCTAGAAGAACAAAATTTGGTGAGCCAAGTGGGATTTGTGTACTGATCATTACCACCAAGTATCAACAAGATTGTGTGAAAAAATATTTGCTGGTATTTCGAAACTCGTTATTTCTTAGAAGCTTGGCAACCCATCTCAATGAAAGTGCTTTCCACAGTCTGTGCCTAGGGCTACTTGAAGAGGAAACAAACCATAGAGACAAAACTGAGAACTCCTTTATTTTGTCAAGTTCCAAAGAGCTACTACAAACCATGTTGGATTTAGAGTTCCAAATTCATCTTTCTATATAGGAGAGAACAGAGGGAAACCTAAATATAAAAACTGCTACTGTAGACGAACGCTTCAACCAAGAAGAACAAAATTTCGTGAGCCAAGTGGGATTTGTGTACTGATCATTAGCTCCAAGTATCATCAAGATTGGGTGAAAAAATATTTGCTGGTATTTCGGAAACTCGTTATTTCTTAGAAGCTTGGCAACACCTCTCAATGAAAGTGCTTTTCCAAAGTCTGTGCCTAGGGCTACTTGAAGAGGAAACAAACCATAGAGAAAAATCGGAGAACTCCTTTATTTTGTCAAGTTTCAAAGAGCTACTACAAACCATGTTGGATTTAGAGTTCCAAATTCAACTATCTATATAGGAGAGAACCGAGGGAAACTTAAATATAAAAACTGCTACTGTAGACGAACGCTTCAACCTAGAAGAACAAAATTTGGTGAGCCAAGTGGGATTTGTGTACTGATCATTACCACCAAGAATCATCAAATTTGGGTGAAAAAATATTTGCTGGTATTTCGAAAATCGTTATTTCTTAGAAGCTTGGCAACCCCTGTCAATGAAATTGCTTTCCCACAGTCTGTGCCTACGGCTACTTGAAGAGGAAACAAACCATAGAGACAAATCTGAGAACTCCTTTATTTTGTCAAGTTTCAAAGAGCTACGACAAACCATGTTGGATTTAGAGTTCCAAATTCATCTATCTATATAGTAGAGAACAGAGAGAAACCTAAATATAAAAACTGCTACTGTAGACGAACGCTTCAACCTAGAAGAACAAAATTTGGTGAGCCATGTGGGATTGTATACTGATCATTACCACCAAGTATCAACAAGATTGTGTGAAATAATATTTGCTGGTATTTCGGAAACTCTTAATTTCTTAGAAGATTGGCAACCCATCTCAATGAAAGTGCTTTCCACAGTCTGTGCCTAGGGCTACTTTAAGAGGAAACAAAACCATAGAGACAAAACTGAGACCTACTTTATTTAGTCAAGTTTCAAAGAGCTACTACAAACCATGTTGGATTTAGAGTTCCAAATTCATCTTTCAATATAGGAGAGAACAGAGGGAAACCTAAATATAAAAACTGCTACTGTAGACGAACGCTTCAACCAAGAAGAACAAAATTTGGTGATCCAAGTGGGATTTGTGTACTGATCATTAGCTCCAATATCATCAAGATTGGGTGAAAAAATATTTGCTGGTATTTCGGAAACTCGTTATTTCTTAGAAGCTTGGCAACCCCTCTCAATGAAAGTGCTTTTCCAAAGTCTATGCCTAGGGCTACTTGAAGAGGAAACAAACCATAGAGGCAAATCTGGGAACTCCTTTATTTTTTCAAGTTTCAAGGAGCTACTACAAACCTTGTTGGATTTAGAGTTCCAAATTCATCTATCTATATAGGAGAGAACAGAGAGAAACCTAAATATAAAAACTGCTACACTAGCGAATGCTTCAACCTAAAAGAACAAAATTTGGTGAGCCAAGTGGGATTTGTATACTGATCATTACCACCAAGTATCAACAAGATTGTGTGAAATAATATTTGCTGGTATTTCGGAAACTCGTTATTTCTTAGAAGCTTGGCAACCAATCTCAATGAAAGTACTTTCCACAGTCTGTGCCTAGGGCTACTTGAAGAGGAAACAAACCATAGAGACAAAACTGAGAACTCCTTTATTTTGTCAAGTTTCAAAGAGCTACTACAAACCATGTTGGATTTAGAGTTCCAAATTCATCTATCTGTATAGGAGAGAACAGAGGGAAACCTAAATATAAAAACTGCTACTGTACAGGAACGCTTCAACCTAGAAGAACTAAATTTGGTGAGCCAAGTGGGATATGTGTACTGATCATTAGCAACAAGTATCATCAAGATTGGGTGAAAAAATATTTGCTGGTATTTCGGAAACTCGTTATTTCTTAGAAGCTTGGCAACCCCTCTCAATGAAAGTGGTATTCCACAGTCTGTGCCTAGGGCTACTTTAAGAGGAAACAAACCATAGAGGCAAATCTGAGAATTCCTTTATTTTGTCAAGTTTCAAAGAGCTACTACAAAACATGTTGGATTTAGAGTTCCAAATTCATCTATCTATATATGAGAGAACAAAGGGAAACCTAAATATAAAAACTGCTACTGTAGACGAAAGCTTCAAACTAGAAGAACAAAATTTCGTGAGCCAAGTGGGATTTGTGTACTGATCATTACCACCAAGAATCATCAAGTTTGGGTGAAAAAATATTTGCTGGTATTTCGAAACTCGTTATTTCTTAGAAGCTTGGTAACCCCTCTCAATTAAAGTGCTTTTCCACAGTCTGTGCCTAGGGCTACTTGAAGAGGAAACAAACCATAGAGACAAATCTGAGACCTTCTTTATTTTGTCAAGTTTCAAAGAGCTACTACAAACCCTGTTGGATTTAGAGTTCCAAATTCATCTATCTATATAGGAGAGAACAGAGAGAAACCTAAATATAAAAACTGCTACTGTAGACGAACACTTCAACCTAGAAGAACAAAATTTGGTGAGCCAAGTGGGATTTGTGTACTGATCATTACCACCAAGTATCAACAAGATTGTGTGAAAAAATATTTGCTGGTATTTCGGAAACTCGTTATTTCTTTGAAGCTTGGCAGCCCATCTCAATGAAAGTGCTTTCCACACTCTGTGCCCAGGGCTACTTGAAGAGGAAAAAAAAATAGAGACAAAACTGAGAACTCCTATATTTTGTCAAGTTCCAAAGAGCTACTACAAACCATGTTGGATTTAGAGTTCCAAATTCATCTTTCTATATAGGAGAGAACAGAGGGAAACCTAAATATAAAAACTGCTACTGTAGACGAACGCTTCAACCAAGAAGAACAAAATTTGGTGAGCCAAGTGGGATTTGTGTACTGATCATTAGCTCCAAGTATCATCAAGATTGGGTGAAAAAATATTTGCTGGTATTTTGGAAACTCGTTATTTCTTAGAAGCTTGGCAACCCCTCTCAATGAAAGTGCTTTTCCAAAGTCTGTGCCCAGGGCTACTTGAAGAGGAAACAAACCATAGAGAAAAATCGGAGAACTCCTTTATTTTGTCATGTTTCAAAGAGCTACTACAAACCATGTTGGATTTAGAGTTCCAAATTCATCTATCTATATAGGAGAGAACCGAGGGAAACTTAAATATAAAAACTGCTACTGTAGACGAACGCTTCAACCTAGAAGAACAAAATTTCGTGAGCCAAGTGGGATTTGTGTACTGATCATTACCACCAAGAATCATCAAATTTGGGTGAAAAAATATTTGCTGGTATTTCGAAACTCGTTATTTCTTAGAAGCTTGGCAACCCATCTCAATGAAAGTGCATTCCCACAGTCTGTGCCTACGGCTACTTGAAGAGGAAACAAACCATAGAGACAAATCTGAGACCTCCTTTATTTTGTCAAGTTTCAAAGAGCTACTACAAACCATGTTGGATTTAGAGTTCCAAATTCATCTATCTATATAGGAGAGAACAGAGAGAAACCTAAATATAAAAACTGCTACTGTAGACGAACGCTTCAACCTAGAAGAACAAAATTTGGTGAGCCACGTGGGATTTGTATACTGATCATTACCACCAAGTATCAACAAGTTTGTGTGAAATAATATTTGCTGGTATTTCGGAAACTCGTAATTTCTTAGAAGCTTGGCAAACCATCTCAATGAAAGTGCTTTCCACAGTCTGTGCCTAGGGCTACTTGAAGAGGAAACAAACCATAGAGACAAAACTGAGAACTCCTTTATTTTGTCAAGTTTCAAAGAGCTACTACAAACCATGTTGGATTTAGAGTTCCAAATTCATCTTTCTATATAGGAGAGAACAGAGGGAAACCTAAATATAAAAACTGCTACTGTACACGAACGCTTCAACCAAAAAGAACAAAATTTGGTGAGCCAAGTGCGATTTGTGTACTGATCATTAGCTCCAAGTATCATCAAGATTTGGTGAAAAAATATTTGCTGGTATTTCGGAAACTCGTTATTTCTTAGAAGCTTGGCAACCCCTCTCAATGAAAGTGCTTTTCCAAAGTCTGTGCCCAGGGCTACTTGAAGAGGAAACAAACCATAGAGAAAAATCGGAGAACTCCTTTATTTTGTCAATTTTCAAAGAGCTACTACAAACCATGTTGGATTTAGAGTTCCAAATTCATCTTTCTATATAGGAGAGAACAGAGGGAAACCTAAATATAAAAACTGCTACTGTAGACGAACGCTTCAAACAAGAAGAACAAAATTTCGTGAGCCAAGTGGGATTTGTGTACTGATCATTAGCTCCAAGTATCATCAAGATTGGGTGAAAAAATATTTGCTGGTATTTCGGAAACTCGTTATTTCTTAGAAGCTTGGCAACACCTCTCAATGAAAGTGCTTTTCCAAAGTCTGTGCCTAGGGCTACATGAAGAGGAAACAAACCATAGAGAAAAATCGGAGAACTCCTTTATTTTGTCAAGTTTCAAAGAGCTACTACAAACCATGTTGGATTTAGAGTTCCAAATTCATCTATCTATATAGGAGAGAACCGAGGGAAACTTAAATATAAAAACTGCTACTGTAGACGAACGCTTCAACCTAGAAGAACAAAATTTCGTGAGCCAAGTGGGATTTGTGTACTGATCATTACCACCAAGAATCATCAAATTTGGGTGAAAAAATATTTGCTGGTATTTCGAAACTCGTTATTTCTTAGAAGCTTGGCAACCCCTCTCAATGAAAGTGCTTTCCCACAGTCTGTGCCTACGGCTACTTGAAGAGGAAACAAACCATAGAGACAAATCTGAGACCTCCTTTATTTTGTCAAGTTTCAAAGAGCTACTACAAACCATGTTGGATTTAGAGTTCCAAATTCATCTATCTATATAGCAGAGAACAGAGAGAAACCTAAATATAAAAACTGCTACTGTAGACGAACGCTTCAACCAAGAAGAACAAAATTTGGTGAGCCAAGTGGGATTTGTATACTGATCATTACCACCAAGTATCAACAAGAATGTGTGAAATAATGTTTGCTGGTATTTCGGAAACTCGTAATTTCTTAGAAGCTTGGCAACCCATCTCAATGAAAATGCTTTCCACAGTCTGTGCCTAGGCCTACTTGAAGAGGAAACAAACCATAGAGACAAAACTGAGAACTCCCTTATTTTGTCAAGATTCAAAGAGCTACTACAAACCATGTTGGATTTAGAGTTCCAATATCATCTTTCTATATAGGAGAGAACAGAGGGAAACCTAAATATAAAAACTGCTACTGTAGACGAACGCTTCAACCAAGAAGAACAAAATTTCGTGAGCCAAGTGGGATTTGTGTACTGATCATTAGCTCCAAGTATCATCAAGATTGGGTGAATAAATATTTGCTGGTATTTCGGAAACTCGTTATTTCTTAGAAGCTTGGCAACCCCTCTCAATGAAAGTGATTTTCCAAAGTCTGTGCCTAGGGCTACATGAAGAGGAAACAAACCATAGAGAAAAATCGGAGAACTCCTTTATTTTGTCAAGTTTCAAAGAGCTACTACAAACCATGTTGGATTTAGAGTTCCAAATTCATCTATCTATATAGGAGAGAACAGAGGGAAACCTAAATATAAAAACTGCTACTGTAGATGAACGCTTCAACCTAGAAGTACAAAATTTGGTGAGCCAAGTGGGATTTGTGTACTGATCATTACCACCAAGTATCAACAAGATTGTGTGAAAAAATATTTGCTGGTATTTCGGAAACTCGTTATTTCTTGGAAGCTTGGCAACCCATCTCAATGAAAGGGCTTTCCACAGTCTGTGCCTAGGGCTACTTGAAGAGGAAACAAACCATAGAGACAAAACTGAGAACTCCTTTGTTTTGTCAAGTTTCAAAGAGCTACTACAAACCATGTTGGATTTAGAGTTCCAAATTCATCTTTCTATATAGGAGAGAACAGAGGGAAACCTAAATATAAAAACTGCTACTGTACACGAACGCTTCAACCAAGAAGAACAAAATTTGGTGATCCAAGTGGGATTTGTGTACTGATCATTACCACCAAGTATCATCAAGATTGGGTGAAAAAATACTTGCTGGTGTTTCGGAAACTCGTTATTTCTTAGAAGCTTGGCAACCCCTCTCAATGAAAGTGCTTTTCCAAAGTCTGTGCCTAGGGCTACTTGAAGAGGAAACAAACCATAGAGAAAAATCGGAGAACTCCTTTATTTTGTCAAGTTTCAAAGAGCTACTAAAAACCATGTTGGATTTAGAGTTCCAAATTCATCTATCTATATATGAGAGAACAAAGGGAAACCTAAATATAAAAACTGCTACTGTAGACGAAAGCTTCAAACTAGAAGAACAAAATTTCGTGAGCCAAGTGGGATTTGTGTACGGATCATTACCACCAAGAATCATCAAATTTGGGTGAAAAAATATTTGCTGGTATTTCGAAACTCGTTATTTCTTAGAAGCTTGGCAACCCCTCTCAATTAAAGTGCTTTTCCACAGTCTGTGCCTAGGGCTACTTGAAGAGGAAACAAACCATAGAGACAAATCTGAGACCTCCTTTATTTTGTCAAGTTTCAAAGAGCTACTGCAAACCCTGTTGGATTTAGAGTTCCAAATTCAACTATCTATATAGGAGAGAACAGAGAGAAACCTAAATATAAAAACTGCTACTGTAGACGAACGCTTCAACCTAGAAGAACAAAATTTGGTGAGCCAAGTGGGATTTGTGTACTGATCATTACCACCAAGTATCAACAAGATTGTGTGAAAAAATATTTGCTGGTATTTCGGAAACTCGTTATTTCTTAGAAGCTTGGCCACCCATCTCAATGAAAGTGCTTTTTACAGTCTGTGCCTAGGGCTACTTGAAGAGGAAACAAACCATAGAGACAAAACTGAGAGCTCCTTTATTTTGTCAAGTTTCAAAGAGCTACTACAAACCATGTTGGATTTAGAGTTCCAAATTCATCTATCTATATAGGAGAGAACAGAGAGAAACCTAAATATAAAAACTGCTACTGTAGACAAACGCTTCAACCTAGAAGAACAAAATTTCGTGAGCCAAGTGGGATTTGTGTACTGATCATTACCACCAAGAATCATCAAATTTGGGTGAAAAAATATTTGCTGGTATTTCGAAACTCGTTATTTCTTAGAAGCTTGGCAACCCCTCTCAATGAAAGTGCTTTCCCACAGTCTGTGCCTACGGCTACTTGAAGAGGAAACAAACCATAGAGACAAATCTGAGACCTCCTTTATTTTGTCAAGTTTCAAAGAGCTACTACAAACCATGTTGGATTTAGAGTTCCAAATTCATCTATCTATATAGGAGAGAACAGAGAGAAACCTAAATATAAAAACTGCTACTGTAGACGAACGCTTCAACCTAGAAGAACAAAATTTTGTGCGCCAAGTGGGATTTGTGTACTGATCATGAGCTCCAAGTATCATCAAGATTGGGTGAAAAAATATTTGCTGGTATTTCGGAAACTCGTTATTTCTTAGAAGCTTGGCAACCCCTCTCAATGAAAGTGCTTATCCAAAGTCTGTGCCTAGGGCTACTTGAAGAGTAAACAAACCATAGAGAAAAATCGGAGAACTCCTTTATTTTGTCAAGTTTCAAAGAGCTACTACATACCATGTTGGATTTAGAGTTCCAAATTCATCTTTCTATATAGGAGAGAACAGAGGGAAACCAAAATATAAAAAGTGCTACTGTAGACGAACGCTTCAACCAAGAAGAACAAAATTTGGTGAGCCAAGTGGGATTTGTGTACTGATCATGAGCTCCAAGTATCATCAAGATTGGGTGAAAAAATATTTGCTGGTATTTCGGAAACTCGTTATTTCTTAGAAGCTTGGCAACCCCTCTCAATGAAAGTGCTTTTCCAAAGTCTGTGCCTAGGGCTACTTGAAGAGGAAACAAACCATAGAGGCAAATCTGAGAACTCCTTTATTTTGTCAAGTTTCAAAGAGCTACTACAAACCATGTTGGATTTAGAGTTCCAAATTCATCTATCTATATAGGAGAGAACCGAGGGAAACTTAAATATATAAACTGCTACTGTAGACGAACGCTTCAACCTAGAAGAACAAAATTTGGTGAGCCAAGTGGGATTTGTGTACTGATCATTACCACCAAGTATCAACAAGATTGTGTGAAAAAATATTTGCTGGTATTTCGGAAACTCGTTATTTCTTAGAAGCTTGGCAACCCATCTCAATGAAAGTGCTTTCCACAGTCTGTGCCTAGGGCTACTTGAAGAGGAAACAAACCATAGAGACAAAACTGAGAACTCCTTTATTTTGTCAAGTTTCAAAGAGCTACTACAAACCATGTTGGATTTAGAGTTCCAAATTCATCTATCTATATAGGAGAGAACAGAGAGAAACCTAAATATAAAAACTGCTACTGTAGACGAACGCTTCAACCTAGAAGAACAAAATTTCGTGAGCCAAGTGGGATTTGTGTACTGATCATTACCACCAAGAATCATCAAATTTGGGTGAAAAAATATTTGCTGGTATTTCGAAACTCGTTATTTCTTAGAAGCTTGGCAACCCCTCTCAGTGAAAGTGCTTTCCCACAGTCTGTGCCTACGGCTACTTGAAGAGGAAACAAACCATAGAGACAATTCTGAGACCTCCTATATTTTGTCAAGTTTCAAAGAGCTACTACAAACCATGTTGGATTTAGAGTTCCAAATTCATCTATCTATATAGGAGAGAACAGAGAGAAACCTAAATATAAAAACTGCTACTGTAGACGAACGCTTCATCCTAGAAGAACAAAATTTGGTGAGCCAAGTGGGATTTGTATACTGATCATTACCACCAAGTATCAACAAGATTGTGTGAAATAATATTTGCTGGTATTTCGGAAACTCGTTATTTCTTAGAAGCTTGGCAACCCATCTCAATGAAAGTGCTTTCCACAGTCTGTGCCTAGGGCTACTTGAAGAGGAAACAAACCATAGAGACAAAACTGAGAACTCCTTTATTTTGTCAAGTTTCAAAGAGCTACTACATACCATGTTGGTTTTAGAGTTCCAAATTCATCTTTCTATATAGGAGAGAACAGAGGGAAACCAAAATATAAAAAGTGCTACTGTAGACGAACGCTTCAACCAAGAAGAAGAAAATTTGGTGAGCCAAGTGGGATTTGTGTACTGATCATGAGCTCCAAGTATCATCAAGATTGGGTGAAAAAATATTTGCTGGTATTTCGGAAATTCGTTATTTCTTAGAAGCTTGGCAACCCCTCTCAATGAAAGTGCTTTTCCAAAGTCTGTGCCTAGGGCTACTTGAAGAGGAAACAAACCATAGAGGCAAATCTGAGAACTCCTTTATTTTGTCAAGTTTCAAAGAGCTACTACAAACCATGTTGGATTTAGAGTTCAAAATTCATCTATCTATATAGGAGAGAACCGAGGGAAACTTAAATATATAAACTGCTACTGTAGACGAACGCTTCAACCTAGAAGAACAAAATTTGGTAAGCCAAGTGGGATTTGTGTACTGATCATTACCACCAAGTATCATCAAGATTGGGTGAAAAAATATTTGCTGGTATTTCGGAAACTCGTTATTTCTTAGAAGCTTGGCAACCCCTCTCAATGAAAGTGCTATTCCACAGTCTGTGCCTAGGGCTACTTTAAGAGGAAACAAACCATAGAGGCAAATCTGAGAACTCCTTTATTTTGTCAAGTTTCAAAGAGCTACTACAAAACATGTTGGATTTAGAGTTCCAAATTCATCTATCTATATATGAGAGAACAAAGGGAAACCTAAATATAAAAACTGCTACTGTAGACGAAAGCTTCAAACTAGAAGAACAAAACTTCGAGAGCCAAGTGGGATTTGTGTACGGATCATTACCACCAAGAATCATCAAATTTGGGTGAAAAAATATTTGCTGGTATTTCGAAACTCGTTATTTCTTAGAAGCTTGGCAACCCCTCTCAATTAAAGTGCTTTTCCACTGTCTGTGCCTAGGGCTACTTGAAGAGGAAACAAACCATAGAGACAAATCTGAGACCTCCTTTATTTTGTCAAGTTTCAAAGAGTTACTGCAAACCCTGTTGGATTTAGAGTTCCAAATTCATCTATCTATATAGGAGAGAACAGAGAGAAACCTAAATATAAAAACTGCTACTGTAGACGAA
Source organism: Callospermophilus lateralis (assembly GCF_048772815.1). Lineage (NCBI taxonomy): Eukaryota > Metazoa > Chordata > Mammalia > Rodentia > Sciuridae > Callospermophilus > Callospermophilus lateralis. The sequence continues at coordinate 76,034 of NW_027513347.1, read as the reverse complement.
CGCTTCAACCTAGAAGAACAGAATTTGGTGAGCCAAGTGGGATTTGTGTACTGATCATTACCACCAAGTATCAACAAGATTGTGTGAAAAAATATTTGCTGGTATTTCGGAAACTCGTTATTTCTTAGAAGCTTGCCAACCCATCTCAATGAAAGTGCTTTCCACATTCTGTGCCTAGGGCTACTTGAAGAGGAAACAAACCATAGAGACAAAACTGAGAACTCCTTTATTTTGTCAAGTTTCAAAGAGCTACTACAAACCATGTTGGATTTAGAGTTCCAAATTCATCTATCTATATAGGAGAGAACAGAGAGAAACCTAAATATAAAAACTGCTACTGTAGACGAACGCTTCATCCTAGAAGAACAAAATTTGGTGAGCCAAGTGGGATTTGTATACTGATCATTACCACCAAGTATCAACAAGATTGTGTGAAATAATATTTGCTGGTATTTCGGAAACTCGTTATTTCTTAGAAGCTTGGCAACCCATCTCAATGAAAGTGCTTTCCACAGTCTGTGCCTAGGGCTACATGAAGAGGAAACAAACCATAGAGACAAAACTGAGAACTTTTTTATTTTGTCAAGTTTCAAAGAGCTACTACATACCATGTTGGATTTAGAGTTCCAAATTCATCTTTCTATATAGGAGAGAACAGAGGGAAACCAAAATATAAAAAGTGCTACTGTAGACGAACGCTTCAACCAAGAAGAACAAAATTTGGTGAGCCAAGTGGGATTTGTGTACGGATCATTACCACCAAGAATCATCAAATTTGGGTGAAAAAATATTTGCTGGTATTTCGAAACTCGTTATTTCTTAGAAGCTTGGCAACCCCTCTCAATTAAAGTGCTTTTCCACAATCTGTGCCTAGGGCTACGTGAAGAGGAAACAAACCATAGAGACAAATCTGAGACCTCCTTTATTTTGTCAAGTTTCAAAGAGCTACTGCAAACCCTGTTGGATTTAGAGTTCCAAATTCATCTATCTATATAGGAGAGAACAGAGAGAAACCTAAATATAAAAACTGCTACTGTAGACGAACGCTTCAACCAAGAAGAACAAAATTTGGTGAGCCAAGTGGGATTTGTGTACTGATCATGAGCTCCAAGTATCATCAAGATTGGGTGAAAAAATATTTGCTGGTATTTCGGAAACTCGTTATTTCTTAGAAGCTTGGCAACCCCTCTCAATGAAAGTGCTTTTCTAAAGTCTTTGCCTACTGCTACTTGAAGAGTAAACAAACCATAGAGAAAAATCGGAGAACTCCTTTATTTTGTCAAGTTTCAAAGAGCTACTACAAACCATGTTGGATTTAGAGTTCCAAATTCATCTATCTGTATAGGAGAGAACAGAGGGAAACCTAAATATAAAAACTGCTAATGTACACGAACGCTTCAACCTAGAAGAACTAAATTTGGTGAGCCAAGTGGGATATGTGTACTGATCATTAGCTACAAGTATCATCAATATTGGGTGAAAAAATATTTGCTCGTATTTCGGAAACTCGTTATTTCTTAGAAGCTTGGCAACCCCTCTCAATGAAAGTGCTTTTCCAAAGTCTGTGCGTAGGGCTACTTGAAGAGGAAACAAACCATAGAGAAAAATCAGAGAACTCCTTTATTTTGTCAAGTTTCAAAGAGCTACTACAAACCATGTTGGATTTAGAGTTCCAAATTCATCTATCTATATAGGAGAGAACCGAGGGAAACTTAAATATAAAAACTTCTACTGTAGACGAACGCTTCAACCTAGAATAACAAAATTTCGTGAGCCAAGTGGGATTTGTGTACAGATCATTACCACCAAGAATCATCAAATTTGGGTGAAAAAATATTTGCTGGTATTTCGAAACTCGTTATTTCTTAGAAGCTTGGCAACCCCTCTCAATGAAAGTGCTTTCCCACAGTCTGTGCCTACGGCTACTTGAAGAGGAAACAAACCATAGAGACAAATCTGAGACCTCCTTTTTTTTGTCAAGTTTCAAAGAGCTACTACAAACCATGTTGGATTTAGAGTTCCAAATTCATCTATCAATATAGGAGAGAACCGAAGGAAACTTAAATATAAAAACTGCTACTGTAGACGAACGCTTCAACCTAGAAGAAGAAAATTTGGTAAGCCAAGTGGGATTTGTGTACTGATCATTACCACCAAGTATCATCAAGATTGGGTGAAAAAATACTTGCTGGTATTTCGGAAACTCGTTATTTCTTAGAAGCTTGGCAACCCCTCTCAATGAAAGTGCTATTCCACAGTCTGTGCCTAGGGCTACTTTAAGAGGAAACAAACCATAGAGGCAAATCTGAGAACTCCTTTATTTTGTCAAGTATCAAAGATCTACTACAAATCATGTTGTATTTAGAGTTAGAAATTTATCTATCTATATATGAGAGAACTAAGGGAATCCTAAATATAAAAACTGCTACGGTAGACGAAAGCTTCAAACTAGAAGAACAAAATTTGGTGATCAAAGTGGGATTTGTGTACTGATCATTACCACCAAGAATCATCAAATTTGGGTGAAAAAATATTTGCTGGTATTTCGAAACTCGTTATTTCTTAGAAGCTTGGCAACCCCTCTCATTGAAAGTGCTTTTCCAAAGTCTGTGCCTAGGGCTACTTGAAGAGGAAACAAACCATAGAGACAAATCTGAGACCTCCTTTATTTTGTCAAGTTTCAAAGAGCTACTACAAACCATGTTGGATTTAGAGTTCCAAATTCATCTTTCTATATAGGAGAGAACAGAGGGAAACCTAAATATAAAAACTGCTACTGTAGACGAACGCTTTAACATAAAAGAACAAAATTTGGTGAGCCAAGTGGGATTTGTGTACTGATCCATACCACCAAGTATCATCAAGATTGTGTGAAAAAATATTTGCTGGTATTTCGAAACTCGTTATTTCTTAGAAGCTTGGCAACCCCTCTCAATGAAAGTGCTTTTCCACAGTCTGTGCCTAGGGCTACATGAAGAGGAAACAAACCATAGAGACAAATCTGAGAACTCCTTCAGTTTGTCAAGTTTCAAAAAGCTACTACAAACCATGTTGGATTTAGAGTTCCAAATTCATCTATCTATATAGGAGAGAACAGAGAGAAACCTAAATATAAAAACTGCTACAGTAGACGAACGCTTCAACATAGAAGACCAAAATTTGATGAGCCAAGTGGGATTTGTGTACTGATCATTACCACCGAAAAGCAACAAGATTGTGTGAAAAAATATTTGCTGGTAATACGGAAACTCCTTAATTCTTAGAAGCTTGGCAACCCATCTCAGTGAAAGTGCTTTCCCCAGACTGTGCCTAGGGCTACTTTAAGACTAAACAAACCATAGAGACAAAACTGAGAACTCCTTTATTTTGTCAAGTTTCAAAGAGCTACTACAAACCATGTAGGATTTAGAGTTCCAAATTCATCTATCTATATAGGAGAGAACAGAGGGAAACCTAAATATAAAAACTGCTACTGTAGACGAACGCTTCAACCTAGAAGAACAAAATTTGGTGAGCCAAGTGGGATTTCTGTACTGATCATTACCACCAAGTATCATCAAGATTGGGTGAAAAAATATTTGCTGCTCTTTCGGAAACTCGTTATTTTTAGAAGCTTGGCAACCCCTCTCAATGAAAGTGCTTTTCCACAGTCTGTGCCTATGGCTACTTGAAAAGGAAACAAACCATAGAGACAAATCTGAGAACTCCTTTATTTTCTCAAGTTTCAAAGAGCTACTACAAACCATGTTGGATTTAGAGTTCCAAATTTATCTATCTATATATGAGAGAACAGAGGGAAACCTAAATATAAAAACTGCTACTGTAGACGAACGCTTCAACCTATAAGAACAAAATTTGGTAAGCCAAGTGGGATTTGTGTACTGATCATTACCACCAAGTATCATCAAGATTGGGTGAAAAAATATTTGCTGGTAATTCGGAAACTCGTTATTTCTTAGAAGCTTGGCAACCCCTCTCAATGAAAGTGCTTTTCCACAGTCTGTGCCTAGGGATACTTGAAGAGGAAACAAACCATAGAGACAAATCTGAGACCTCCTTAATTTTGTCAAGTTTAAAAGAGCTACTACAAACCATGTTGGATTTAGAGTTCCAAATTCATCTTTCTATATAGGAGAGAACAGAGGGAAACCTAAATATAAAAACTGCTACTGTAGACGAACGCTTCTACCTAGAAGAACAAAATTTGGTGAGCCAAGTGGGATTTGTGTACTGATCATTAGCACCAAGTATCATCAAGATTGGGTGAAAAAATATTTGCTGGTATTTCGGAAACTCGTAATTTCTTAGAAGCTTGGCAACCCCTCTCAATGAAAGTGCTTTTCCACAGTCTGTGCCTAGGGCTACTTGAAGAGGAAACAAACCATTGAGACAAAACTGAGAACTCCTTTATTTTGTCAAGTTTCAAAGAGCTACTAAAAACCATGTTGGATTTAGAGTTCCAAATTTATCTTTCTATATGGGAGAGAACAGAGGGAAACCTAAATACAAAAACTGCTACTGTAGACGAACGCTTCAACCTAGAAGAACAAAATTTGGTGAGCTAAGTAGGATTTGTGTACTGATAATTACCACCAAGTATCATCAAGATTGGGTGAAAAAATATTAGCTGGTATTTCGGAAACTCGTTATTTCTTAGAAGCTTGGCAATCCCTCTCAATGAAAGTGCTTTCCACAGTCTGTGCGTAGGGCTACTTGAAGAGGAAGAAAACCATCGAGACAAAACTGAGAACTCCTTTATTTTGTCAAGTTTCAAAGAGCTACTACAAACCATGTTGGATTTAGAGTTCCAAATTCATCTATCTGTATAGGAGAGAACAGAGGTAAACCTAAATATAAAAACTGCTACTGTACACGAATGCTTCAACCTAGAAGAACTAAATTTGGTGAGGCAAGTGGGATATGTGTACTGATAATTAGCAACAAGTATCATCAAGATTGGGTGAAAAAATATTTGCTGGTATTTCGGAAAATCGTTATTTCTTAGAAGCTTGGCAACCCCTCTCAATGAAAGTGCTTTTCCACAGTCTGTGCCTAGGGCTACTTGAAGAGGAAACAAACCATAGAGACAAATCTGAGAACTCCTTTATTTTGTCAAGTTTCAAAGAGCTACTACAAACCATGTTGGGTTTAGAGTTAAAAAATCCGTCTGTCTATATAGGAGAGAACAGAGGGAAACTTAAATATACAAACTGCTACTGTAGACGAACGCTTCAAAATAGAAGACCAAAATTTGATGAGCAAAGTGGGATTTGTGTACTGATCATTACCACCAAGTATCAACAAGATTGTGTGAAAAAATATTTGCTGGTAATACGGAAACTCCTTAATTCTTAGAAGCTTGGCAACCCATCTCAGTGAAAGTGCTTTCCCCAGACTTTGCCTAGGGCTACTTTAAGACTAAACAAACCATAGAGACAAAACTGAGAACTCCTTTATTTTCTCAAATTTCAAAGAGCTACTACAAACCATGTTGGATTTAGAGTTCCAAATTCATCTATCTATATAGGAGAGAACAGAGGGAAACCTAAATATAAAAACTGCTACTGTAGACGAACGCTTCAACCTAGAAGAACAAAATTTGGTGAGCCAAGTGGGATTTCTGTACTGATCATTACCACCAAGTATCATCAAGATTGGGTGAAAAAATATTTGCTGCTCTTTCGGAAACTCGTTATTTTTAGAAGCTTGGCAACCCCTCTCAATGAAAGTGCTTTTCCACAGTCTGTGCCTAGGGCTACTTGAAAAGGAAACAAACCATAGAGACAAATCTGAGAACTCCTTTATTTTCTCAAGTTTCAAAGAGCTACTACAAACCATGTTGGATTTAGAGTTCCAAATTTATCTATCTATATATGAGAGAACAGAAGGAAACCTAAATATAAAAAGTGCTACTGTAGACGAACGCTTCAACCTAGAAGAACAAAATTTGGTAAGCCAAGTGGGATTTGTGTACTGATCATTACCACCAAGTATCATCAAGATTGGGTGAAAAAATATTTGCTGGTATTTCGGAAACTCGTTATTTCTTAGAAGCTTGGCAACCCCTCTCAATGAAAGTGCTTTTCCACAGTCTGTGCCTAGGGCTACTTGAAGAGGAACCAAACCATAGAGACAAATCTGAGACCTCCTTAATTTTGTCAAGTTTCAAAGAGCTACTACAAACCATGTTGGATTTTGAGTTCCAAATTCATCTTTCTATATATGAGAGAACAGAGTGAAACCTAAATATAAAAACTGCTACTGAAGACGAACGCTTCAACCTAGAAGAACAAAATTTGGTGAGCCAAGTGGGATTTGTGTACTGATCATTAGCACCAAGTATCATCAAGATTGGGTGAAAAAATATTTGCTGGTATTTCGGAAACTCGTAATTTCTTAGAAGCTTTGCAACCCCTCTCAATGAAAGTGCTTTTCCACAGTCTGTGCCTAGGGCTACTTGAAGAGGAAACAAACCATTGAGAAAAAACTGAGAACTCCTTTATTTTGTCAAGTTTCAAAGAGCTACTACAAACCATGTTGGATTTAGAGTTCCAAATTTATCTATCTATATGGGAGAGAACAGAGGGAAACCTAAATATATAAACTGCTACTGTAGACGAACGCTTAAACCTAGAAGAACAAAATTTGGTGAACTAAGTAGGATTTGTGTACTGATAATTACCACCAAGTATCATCAAGATTGGGTGAAAAAATATTTGCTGGTATTTCGGAAACTCGTTATTTCTTAGAAGCTTGGAAACCCCTCTCAATGAAAGTGCTTTCCACAGTCTGTGCCTAGGGCTACTTGAAGAGGAAAAAAACCATCGAGACAAAACTGAGAACTCCTTTATTTTTTCAAGTTTCAAAGAGCTACTACAAACCATGTTGGATTTAGTGTTCCAAATTCATCTATCTGTATAGGAGAGAACAGAGGTAAACCTAAATATAAAAACTGCTACTGTACACGAATGCTTCAACCTAGAAGAACTAAATTTGGTGAGCCAAGTGGGATATGTGTACTGATCATTAGCAACAAGTATCATCAAGATTGGGTGAAAAAATATTTGCTGGTATTTCGGAAACTCGTTATTTCTTAGAAGCTTGGCAACCCCTCTCAATGAAAGTTCTTTTCCACAGTCTGTGCCTAGGGCTACTTGAAGAGGAAACACACCATAGAGACAAAACTGAGAACTCATTTATTTTGTCAAGTTTCAAAGAGCTACTACAAACCATGTTGGATTTAGAGTTCCAAATTTATCTATCTATATGGGAGAGAACAGAGGGAAACCTAAATATAAAAACTGCTACTGTAGACGAACGCTTCAACCTAGAACAACAAAATTTTTAAGCCAACTGGGATTCGTGTACTGATCATTACCACCAAGAATCATCAAGATTGGGTGAAAAAATATTTGCTGGTATTTCGGAAACTCGTTATTTCTTAGAAGCTTGGCAACCACTCTCAATGAAAGTGCTATACCACAGTCTGTGCCTAGGGCTACTTGAAGAGGAAACAAACCATAGAGACAAAACTGAGAACTCCTTTATTTTCTCAAGTTTCAAAGAGCTACTACAAACCATGTTGGATTTAGAGTTCCAAATTCATCTATCTATATAGGAGAGAACAGAGGGAAACCTAAATATAAAAACTGCTACTGTAGACGAACGCTTCAACCTAGAAGAACAAAATTTGGTAAGCCAAGTGGGATTTGTGTACTGATCATTACCACCAAGTATCAGCAATATTGGGTGAAAAAATATTTGCTGGTTTTTCGGAAACTCGTTATTTCTTAGAAGCTTGGCAACCCATCTCAATGGAAGTGCTTTCCACAGTCTGTGCCTAGGGCTACTTGAAGAGGAAACAAACCATAGAGACAAAACTGAGAACTCCTTTATTTTGTCAAGTTTCAACGAGCTACTACAAACCATGTTGGATTTAGAGTTCCAAATTCATCTATTTATATGGGAGAGAACAGAGGGAAACCTAAATGTAAAAACTGCTACTGTAGACGAACGCTTCAACCTAGAAGAACAAAATTTGGTGAGCCAAGTGAAATTTGTGTACTGATCAATACCACCAAGTATCATCAAGATTGTGTGAAAAAATATTTGCTGGTATTTCGGAAACTCGTTATTTCTTAGAAGCTTGGCAACCCCTCTCAATGAAAGTGCTTTTCCACAGTCTGTGCCTAGGGCTACTTGAAGAGGAAACAAACCATTGAGACAAAACTGAGAACTCCTTTATTTTGTCAAGTTTCAAAGAGCTACTTCAAACCATGTTGGATTTAGAGTTCCAAATTTATCTTTCTATATGGGAGAGAACAGAGGGAAACCTAAATATAAAAACTGCTACTGTAGACGAACGCTTCAACCTAGAAGAACAAAATTTGGTGAGCTAAGTAGGATTTGTGTACTGATAATTACGACCAAGTATCATCAAGATTGGGTGAAAAAATATTAGCTGGTATTTCGGAAACTCGTTATTTCTTAGAAGCTTGGCAACCCCTCTCAATGAAAGTGCTTTCCACAGTCTGTGCCTAGGGCTACTTGAAGAGGAAGAAAACCATCGAGACAAAACTGAGAACTCCTTTATTTTGTCAAGTTCCAAAGATCTACTACAAACCATGTTGGATTTAGAGTTCCAAATTCATCTATCTGTATAGGAGAGAACAGAGGTAAACCTAAATATAAAAACTGCTACTGTACACGAATGCTTCAACCTAGAAGAACTAAATTTGGTGAGCCAAGTGGGATATGTGTACTGATCATTAGCAACAAGTATCATCAAGATTGGGTGAAAAAATATTTGCTGGTATTTCGGAAAATCGTTATTTCTTAGAAGCTTGGCAACCCCTCTCAATGAAAGTGCTTTTCCACAGTCTGTGCCTAGGGCTACTTGAAGAGGAAACAAACCATAGAGACAAATCTGAGAACTCCTTTATTTTGTCAAGTTTCAAAGAGCTACTACAAACCATGTTGGATTTAGAGTTAAAAAATCCGTCTGTCTATATAGGAGAGAACAGAGGGAAACTTAAATATACAAACTGCTACTGTAGACGAACGCTTCAAAATAGAAGACCAAAATTTGATGAGCCAAGTGGGATTTGTGTACTGATCATTACCACCAAGTATCAACAAGATTGTGTGAAAAAATATTTGCTGGTAATACGGAAACTTCTTAATTCTTAGAAGCTTGGCAACCCATCTCAGTGAAAGTGCTTTCGCCAGACTGTGCCTAGGGCTACTTTAAGACTAAACAAACCATAGAGACAAAACTGAAAACTCCTTTATTTTGTCAAGTTTCAAAGAGCTACTACAAACCATGTTGGATTTAGAGTTCCAAATTCATCTATCTATATTGGAGAGAACAGAGGGAAACCTAAATATAAAAACTGCTACTGTAGACGAACGCTTCAACCTAGAAGAACAAAATTTGGTGAGCCAAGTGGGATTTCTGTACTGATCATTACCACCAAGTATCATCAAGATTGGGTGAAAAAATATTTGCTGCTCTTTCGGAAACTCGTTATTTTTAGAAGCTTGGCAACCCCTCTCAATGAAAGTGCTTTTCCACAGTCTGTGCCTAGGGCTACTTGAAAAGGAAACAAACCATAGAGACAAATCTGAGAACTCCTTTATTTTCTCAAGTTTCAAAGAGCTACTACAAACCATGTTGGATTTAGAGTTCCAAATTTATCTATCTATATATGAGAGAACAGAGGGAAACCTAAATATAAAAAGTGCTACTGTAGACGAACGCTTCAACCTAGAAGAACAAAATTTGGTAAGCCAAGTGGGATTTGTGTACTGATCATTACCACCAAGTATCATCAAGATTGGGTGAAAAAATATTTGCTGGTATTTCGGAAACTCGTTATTTCTTAGAAGCTTGGCAACCCCTCTCAATGAAAGTGCTTTTCCACAGTCTGTGCCTAGGGCTACTTGAAGAGGAAACAAACCATAGAGACAAATCTGAGACCTCCTTAATTTTGTCAAGTTTCAAAGAGCTACTACAAACCATGTTGGATTTAGAGTTCCAAATTCATCTATCTGTATAGGAGAGAACAGAGGTAAACCTAAATATAAAAACTGCTACTGTACACGAATGCTTCAACCTAGGAGAACTAAATTTGGTGAGCCAAGTGGGATATGTGTACTGATCATTAGCAACAAGTATCATCAAGATTGGGTGAAAGAATATTTGCTGGTATTTCGGAAAATCGTTATTTATTAGAAGCTTGGCAACCCCTCTCAATGAAATTGCTTTTCCACAGTCTGTGCCTAGGGCTACTTGAAGAGGAAACAAACCATAGAGACAAATCTGAGAACTCATTTATTTTGTCAAGTTTCAAAGAGCTACTACAAACCATGTTGGATTTAGAGTTAAAAAATCCGTCTGTCTATATAGGAGAGAACAGAGGGAAACTTAAATATACAAACTGCTACTGTAGACGAACGCTTCAACCTAGAAGAACAAAATTTGGTAAGCCAAGTGAAATTTGTGTACTGATCATTACCACCAAGTATCATCAAGATTGGGTGAAAAAATATTTGCTGGTATTTCGGAAACTCGTTATTTCTTAGAAGCTTGGCAACCCCTCTCAATGAAAGTGCTATTCCACAGTCTGTGCCTAGGGCTACTTGAAGAGGAAACAAACCATAGAGGCAAATCTGAGAACTCCTTTATTTTGTAAAGTTTCAAAGAGCTACTAGAAACCATGTTGGATTTAGAGTTCCAAATTCATCTATCTATATAAAGGGAAGAGAGGGAAACCTAAATATAAAAACTGCTACTGTAGACGAACGCTTCAACCTAGAAGAACTAAATTTGGTGAGCCAAGTGGGATATGTGTACTGATCATTACCACCAAGTATCATCAAGATTGGGTGAAAAAATATTTGCTGGTATTTCGGAAACTCGTTATTTCTTAGAAGCTTGGGAACCCCTCTCAATGAAAGTGCTTTTCCACAGTCTGTGCCTGGGGTACTTGAAGAGGAAACAAACCATAGCGATAAAACTGAGAACTCCTTTATTTTGTCAAGTTTCAAAGAGCTACTACAAACCATGTTGGATTCAGAGTTCCAAATTCATCTATCTATATAAAAGAGAAGAGAGGGAAAGCTAAATATAAAAACTGCTACTGTAGACGAACGCTTCAACCTAGAAGAACAAAATTTGGTGAGCCAAGTGGGATTTGTGTACTGATCATTAGCACCAAGTATCATCAAGATTGGGTGAAATAATATTTGCTGGTATTTCGGAAACTCGTAATTTCTTAGAAGCTTGGCAACCCCTCTCAATGAAAGTTCTTTTCCACAGTCTGTGCCTAGGGCTACTTGAAGAGGAAACACACCATAAAGACAAAACTGAGAACTCATTTATTTTGTCAAGTTTCAAAGAGCTACTACAAACCATGTTGGATTTAGAGTTCCAAATTTATCTATCTATATATGAGAGAACAGAGGGAAACCTAAATATAAAAACTGCTACTGTAGACGAACGCTTCAACCTAGAAGAACAAAATTTGGTAAGCCAAGTGGGATTTGTGTACTGATCATTACCACCAAGTATCATCAAGATTGGGTGAAAAAATATTTGCTGGTATTTCGGAAACTCGTTATTTCTTAGAAGCTTGGCAACCCCTCTCAATGAAAGTGCTTTTCCACAGTCTGTGCCTAGGGCTACTTGAAGAGGAAACAAACCATAGAGACAAATCTGAGACCTCCTTAATTTTGTCAAGTTTCAAAGAGCTACTACAAACCATGTTGGATTTAGAGTTCCAAATTCATCTTTCTATATATGAGAGAACAGAGTGAAACCTAAATATAAAAACTGCTACTGTAGACGAACGCTTCAACCTAGAAGAACAAAATTTGGTGAGCCAAGTGGGATTTGTGTACTGATCATTAGCACCAAGTATCATCAAGATTGGGTGAAAAAATATTTGCTGGTATTTCGGAAACTCGTAATTTCTTAGAAGCTTGGCAACCCCTCTCAATGAAAGTGCTTTTCCACAGTCTGTGCTTAGGGCTACTTGAAGAGGAAACAAACCATTGAGAAAAAACTGAGAACTCCTTTATTTTGTCAAGTTTCAAAGAGCTACTACAAACCATGTTGGATTTAGAGTTCCACATTTATCTATCTATATGGGAGAGAACAGAGGGAAACCTAAATATAAAAACTGCTACTGTAGACGAACGCTTCAACCTAGAAGAACAAAATTTGGTGAGCTAAGTAGGATTTGTGTACTGATAATTACCACCAAGTATCATCAAGATTGGGTGAAAAAATATTAGCTGGTATTTCGGAAACTCGTTATTTCTTAGAAGCTTGGCAACCCCTCTCAATGAAAGTGCTTTCCACAGTCTGTGCCTAGGGCTACTTGAAGAGGAAGAAAACCATCGAGACAAAACTGAGAACTCCTTTATTTTGTCAAGTTTCAAAGAGCTACTACAAACCATGTTGGATTTAGAGTTCCAAATTCATCTATCTGTATAGGAGAGAACAGAGGTAAACCTAAATATAAAAACTGCTACTGTACACGAATGCTTCAACCTAGAAGAACTAAATTTGGTGATCCAAGCGTGATATGTGTACTGATCATTAGCAACCAGTATCATCAAGATTGGGTGAAAAAATATTTGCTGGTATTTCGGAAAATCGTTATTTCTTAGAAGCTTGGCAACCCCTCTCAATGAAAGTGCTTTTCCACAGTCTGTGCCTAGGGCTACTTGAAGAGGAAACAAACCATAGAGACAAATCTGAGAACTCCTTTATTTTGTCAAGTTTCAAAGAGCTACTACAAACCATGTTGGATTTAGAGTTAAAAAATCCGTCTGTCTATATAGGAGAGAACAGAGGGAAACTTAAATATACAAACTGCTACTGTAGACGAACGCTTCAAAATAGAAGACCAAAATTTGATGAGCCAAGTGGGATTTGTGTACTGATCATTACCACCAAGTATCAACAAGATTGTGTGAAAAAATATTTGCTGGTAATACGGAAACTCCTTAATTCTTAGAAGCTTGGCAACCCATCTCAGTGAAAGTGCTTTCCCCAGACTGTGCCTAGGGCTATTTTAAGACTAAACAACCCATAGAGACAAAACTGAGAACTCCTTTATTTTCTGAAATTTCAAAGAGCTACTACAAACCATGTTGGATTTAGAGTTCCAAATTCATCTATCTATATAGGAGAGAACAGAGGGAAACCTAAATATAAAAACTGCTACTGTAGACGAACGCTTCAACCTAGAAGAACAAAATTTGGTGAGCCAAGTGGGATTTCTGTACTGATCATTACCACCGAGTATCATCAAGATTGGGTGAAAAAATATTTGCTGCTCTTTCGGAAACTCGTTATTTTTAGAAGCTTGGCAACCCCTCTCAATGAAAGTGCTTTTCCACAGTCTGTGCCTAGGGCTACTTGAAAAGGAAACAAACCATAGAGACAAATCTGAGAACTCCTTTATTTTCTCAAGTTTCAAAGAGCTACTACAAACCATGTTGGATTTAGAGTTCCAAATTTATCTATCTATATATGAGAGAACAGAGGGAAACCTAAATATAAAAACTGCTACTGTAGACGAACGCTTAAACCTAGAAGAACAAAATTTGGTAAGCCAAGTGGGATTTGTGTACTGATCATTACCACCAAGTATCATCAAGATTGGGTGAAAAAATATTTGCTGGTATTTCGGAAACTCGTTATTTCTTAGAAGCTTGGCAACCCCTCTCAATGAAAGTGCTTTTCCACAGTCTGTGCCTAGGGCTACTTGAAGAGGAAACAAACCATAGAGACAAATCTGAGACCTTCTTAATTTTGTCAAGTTTCAAAGAGCTACTACAAACCATGTTGGATTTAGAGTTCCAAATTCATCTTTCTATATATGAGAGAACAGAGTGAAACCTAAATATAAAAACTGCTACTGTAGACGAACGCTTCAACCTAGAAGAACAAAATTTGGTGAGCCAAGTGGGATTTGTGTACTGATCATTAGCACCAAGTATCATCAAGATTGGGTGAAAAAATATTTGCTAGTATTTCGGAAACTCGTAATTTCTTAGAAGCTTGGCAACCCCTCTCAATGAAAGTGCTTTTCCACAGTCTGTGCCTAGGGCTACTTGAAGAGGAAAAAAACCATCGAGACAAAACTGAGAACTCCTTTATTTTTTCAAGTTTCAAAGAGCTACTACAAACCATGTTGGATTTAGAGTTCCAAATTCATCTATCTGTATAGGAGAGAACAGAGGTAAACCTAAATATAAAAACTGCTACTGTACACGAATGCTTCAACCTAGAAGAACTAAATTTGGTGAGCCAGTGGGATATGTGTACTGATCATTAGCAACAAGTATCATCAAGATTGGGTGAAAAAATATTTGCTGGTATTTCGGAAAATCGTTATTTATTAGAAGCTTGGCAACCCCTCTCAATGAAAGTTCTTTTCCACAGTCTGTGCCTAGGGCTACTTGAAGAGGATTCAAACCATAGAGACAAATCTGCGAACTCCTTTATTTTGTCAAGTTTCAAAGAGCTACTACAAACCATGTTGGATTTAGAGTTAAAAAATCCGTCTGTCTATATAGGAGAGAACAGAGGGAAACATAAATGCACAAACTGCTACTGTAGACGAACGCTTCAACCTAGAAGAACAAAATTTGGTAAGCCAAGTGAAATTTGTGTACTGATCATTACCACCAAGTATCATCAAGATTGGGTGAAAAAATATTTGCTGGTATTTCGGAAACTCGTTATTTCTTAGAAGCTTGGCAACCCCTCTCAATGAAAGTGCTATTCCACAGTCTGTGCCTAGGGCTACTTGAAGAGGAAACAAACCATAGAGGCAAATCTGAGAACTCCTTTATTTTGTAAAGTTTCAAAGAGCTACTAGAAACCATGTTGGATTTAGAGTTCCAAATTCATCTATCTATATAAAAGAGAAGAGAGGGAAACCTAAATATAAAAACTGCTACTGTAGACGAACGCTTCAACCTAGAAGAACTAAATTTGGTGAGCCAAGTGGGATATGTGTACTGATCATTACCACCAAGTATCATCAAGATTGGGTGAAAAAATCTTTGCTGGTATTTCGGAAACTCGTTATTTCTTAGAAGCTTGGGAACCCCTCTCAATGAAAGTGCTTTTCCACAGTCTGTGCCTGGGGTACTTGAAGAGGAAACAAACCATAGCGATAAAACTGAGAACTCCTTTATTTTGTCAAGTTTCAAAGAGCTACTACAAACCATGTTGGATTCAGAGTTCCAAATTCATCTATCTATATAAAAGAGAAGAGAGGGAAAGCTAAATATAAAAACTGCTACTGTAGACGAACGCTTCAACCTAGAAGAACAAAATTTGGTGAGCCAAGTGGGATTTGTGTACTGATCATTAGCACCAAGTATCATCAAGATTGGGTGAAATAATATTTGCTGGTATTTCGGAAACTCGTAATTTCTTAGAAGCTTGGCAACCAATCTCAATGAAAGTTCTTTTCCACAGTCTGTGCCTAGGGCTACTTGAAGAGGAAACACACCATAAAAACAAAACTGAGAACTCATTTATTTTGTCAAGTTTCAAAGAGCTACTACAAACCATGTTGGATTTAGAGTTCCAAATTTATCTATCTATATGGGAGAGAACAGAGGGAAACCTAAATATAAAAACTGCTACTGTAGACGAACGCTTCAACCTAGAAGAACAAAATTTTTTAAGCCAACTGGGATTCGTGTACTGATCATTACCACCAAGAATCATCAAGATTGGGTGAAAAAATATTTGCTGGTATTTTGGAAACTCGTTATTTCTTAGAAGCTTGGCAACCCCTCTCAATGAAAGTGCTATTCCACAGTCTGTGCCTAGGGCTACTTGAAGAGGAAACAAACCATAGAGACAAAACTGAGAACTCCTTTATTTTGTCAAGTTTCAAAGAGCTACTACAAACCATGTTGAATTTAGAGTTCCAAATTCATATATCTATATATTAGAGAACAGATGGAAACCTAAATATAAAAACTGCTACTGTAGACGAACGCTTCAACCTAGAAGAACAAAATTTGGTAAGCCAAGTGGGATTTGTATACTAATCATTACCACCAAGTATCATGAAGATTGGGTGAAAAAATATTTGCTGGTATTTCGGAAACTCGTTATTTCTTTGAAGCTTGACAACCCATCTCAATGAAAGTGCTTTCCACAGTCTGTGCCTAGGGCTACTTGAAGAGGAAACAAACCATAGAGACAAATCTGAGAACTCCTTTATTTTGTCAAGTTTCAAAGAGCTACTGCAAACCACGTTGGATTTAGAGTTCCAAATTCATCTATCTATATAGGAGAGAACAGAGAGAAACATAAATATTAAACTGCTACTGTAGACGAACGCTTCAACCTAGAAGAACTAAATTTGGTGAGCAAAGTGGGATTTGTGTACTGATCATTAGCAACAAGTATCATCAAGATTGGGTGAAAAAATATTTGCTGGTATTTCGGAAACTCGTTATTTCTTAGAAGCTTGGCAACCCCTCTCAATGAAAGTGCTTTTCCACAGTCTGTGCCTAGGGCTACTTGAAGAGGAAACAAACCATAGAGACAAAACTGAGAACTCCTTTATTTTGTCAAGTTTCAAGGAGCTACTACAAAGCATGTTGGATTTAGAGTTCCAAATTCATCTATCTATATAGGAGAGAACAGAGGAAGACCTAAATATAAAAACTGCTACTGTAGACGAACGCTTCAACCTAGAAGAACAAAATTTGGTAAGCCAAGTGGGATTTGTGTACTGATCATTACCACCAAGTATCATCAAGATTGGGTGAAAAAAATATTTGCTGGTATTTCGGGAACTCGTTATATCTTAGAAGCTTGGCAGCCCCTCTCAATGAAAGTGCTTTTCCACAGTCTGTGCCTAGGGCTACTTGAAGAGGAAACAAACCATAGAGACAAATCTGAGAACTCCTTTATTTTGTCAAGTTTCAAAGAGCTACTACAAACCGTGATGGATTTAGAGTTCCAAATTCATCTATCTATATAGTAGAGAACAGAGAGAAACCTAAATATAAAAACTGCTACTGTAGACGAACGCTTCAACCTAGAAGAACAAAATTTGGTGAGCCAAGTGGGATTTGTGTACTGATCATTACCACCAAGTATCAACAAGATTGTGTGAAAAATATTTGCTGGTATTTCGGAAACTCGTTATTTCTTAGAAGCTTGACAACCCATCTCAATGAAAGTGCTTTCCACAGTCTGTGCCTAGGGCTACTTTAAAAGGAAACAAACCATAGTGACAAAACTGAGAACTCCTTCATTTTGCCAAGTTTCAAAGAGCTACTACAAACCATGTTGGATTTAGAGTTCCAAATTCATCTATCTATATAGAAGAGAACAGAGGGAAACCTAAATATAAAAACTGCTACTGTACACGAACGCTTCAACCTAGAAGAACTAAATTTGGTGAGCCAAGTGGGATTTGTGTACTGATCATTAGCAACAAGTATCATCAAGATTGGGTGAAAAAATATTTGCTGGTATTTCGGAAGCTGGTTATATCTTAGAAGCTTGGCAACCCCTCTCATTGAAAGTGCTTTTCCACAGTCTGTGCCTAGGGCTACTTGAAGAGGAAACAAACCATAGAGACAAAACTGAGAACTCCTTTATTTTGTCAAGTTTCAAGGAGCTACTACAAAGCATGTTGGATTTAGAGTTCCAAATTCATCTTTCTATATAGGAGAGAACAGAGGGAAACCTAAATATAAAAACTGCTACTGTAGACGAACGCTTCAACCTAGAAGAACAAAATTTGCTAAGCCAAGTGGGATTTGTATACTAATCATTACCACCAAGTATCATCAAGTTTGGGTGAAAAAATATTTGCTGGTATTTCGGAAACTCGTTATTTCTTAGAAGCTTGGGAACCCCTCTCAATGAAAGTGCTTTTCCACAGTCTGTGCCTAGGGCTACTTGAAGAGGAAACAAACCATAGCGACAAAACTGAGAACACCTTTATTTTGTCAAGTTTCAAAGAGCTACTACAAACCATGTTGGATTTAGAGTTCCAAATTCATCTATCTATATGGGAGAGAACAGAGGGAAACCTAAATATAAAACCTGCTACTGTAGACGAACGCTTCAACCTAGAAGAACAAAATTTGGGGAGCCAAGTGGGATTTGTGTACTGATCATTACCACCAAGTATTATCAAGATTGGTTGAAAAAATATTTGCTGGTATTTCGGAAACTCGTTATTTCGTAGAAGCTTAGGAACCCCTCTCAATGAAAGTGCTTTCCACAATCTGTGCCTAGGGCTACTTGAAGAGGAAACAAACCATAGAGAAAAATCTGAGAGCTCCTTTATTTTGTCAAGTTTCAAAGAGCTACTACAAACCAGGTTGGATTTAGAGTTCCAAATTCATCTATCTATATAGGAGAGAACAGAGAGAAACCTAAATATAAAAACTGCTACTGTAGACGAACGCTTCAACCTAGAAGAACAAAATTTGGTGAGGCAAGTGGGATTTGTGTACTGATCATTACCACCAAGTATCAACAAGAATGTGTGAAAAATATTTGCTGGTATTTCGGAAACTCGTTATTTCTTAGAAGCTTGACAACCCATCTCAATGAAAGTGCTTTCCACAGTCTGTGCCTAGGGCTACTTGAAGAGGAAACAAACCATAGAGACAAATCTGAGAACTCCTTTATTTTTTCAAGTTTCAAAGAGCTACTGCAAACCACGTTGGATTTAGAGTTCCAAATTCATCTATCTATATAGGAGAGAACAGAGAGAAACCTAAATATAAGAACTGCTACTATAGACGAATGCTTCAACCTAGAAGAACAAAATTTGGTGAGCCAAGTGGGATTTGTGTACTGATCATTACCACCAAGTACCAACAAGATTGTGTGAAAAATATTTGCTGGTATTTCGGAAACTCGTTATTTCTTAGAAGCTTGACAACCCATCTCAATGAAAGTGCTTTCCACAGTCTGTGCCTAGGGCTACTTTAAAAGGAAACAAACCATAGAGACAAAACTGAGAACTCCTTTATTTTGCCAAGTTTCAAAGAGCTACTACAAACCATGTTGGATTTAGAGTTCCAAATTCATCTATCTATATAGGATAGAAAAGAGGGAAACCTAAATATAAAAACTGCTACTGTACACGAACGCTTCAACCTATAAGAACTAAATTTGGTAAGCCAAGTGGGATTTGTGTATTTTTCATTACCATCACGTATCATCAAGATTGGGTGAAAAAATATTTGCTGGTATTTCGGAGACTCTTTATTTCTTAGAAGCTTGGCAAACCCTCTCAATGAAAGTGTTTTTCCACAGTCTGTGCCTAGGGCTACTTAAAGAGGAAACAAACCATAGAGACAAATCTGAGAACTCCTTTATTTTGTCAAGGTTCAAAGAGCTACTACAAACCATGTTGGATTTAGAGTTCCAAATTCATCTATCTATATAGGAGAGAACAGAGAGAAACCTAAATATAAAAACTGCTACTGTAGACGAACGCTTCAACCTAGAAGAACAAAATTTGGTGAGCCAAGTGGGATTTTTGTACTGATCATTACCACCAAGTATCAACAAGATTGTGTGAAAAATATTTGCTGGTATTTCGGAAACTCGTTATTTCTTAGAAACTTGACAACCCATCTCAATGAAAGTGCTTTCCACAGTCTGTGCCTAGGGCTACTTTAAAAGGAAACAAACCATAGAGACAAAACTGAGAACTCCTTTATTTTGCCAAGTTTCAAAGAGCTACTACAAACCATGTTGGATTTAGAGTTCCAAATTCATCTGTCTATATAGGAGAGAACAGAGGGAAACCTAAATATAAAAACTGCTACTGTACACAAATGCTTCATCCTAGATGAACAAAAATTGGTTAGCCAAGTGGGATTTGTGTGCTGATCATTACCACCAAGTATCATCAAGTTTGGGTGAAAAAATATTTGCTGGTATTTCGGAAACTCGATATTTCTTAGAAGCTTGGCAACCCATCTCAATGAAAGTGCTTTTCCACACTTTGTTCCTAGGGCTACATGAAGAGGAAACAAACCAGAGAGAGAAAACTGAGAACTCCTTTATTTTGTCAAGTTTCAAAGAGCTACTACAAACCATGTTGGATTTAGAGTTCCAAATTCATCTATCTGTATAGGAGAGAACAGAGGGAAACCTAAATATAAAAACTGCTACTGTACGCGAACGCTTCAACCTAGAAGAACTAAATTTGGTGAGCAAAGTGGGATTTGTGTACTGATCATTAGCAACAAGTACCATCAAGATTGGGTGAAAAAATATTTGCTGGTATTTCGGAAACTCGTTATATCTTAGAAGCTTGGCAGCCCCTCTCAATGAAAGTGCTTTTCCACAGTCTGTGCCTAGGGCTACTTGAAGAGGAAACAAACCATAGACACAAATCTGAGAACTCCTTTATTTTGTCAAGTTTCAAAGAGCTACTACAATCCATGTTGGATTTAGAGTTCCAAATTCATCTATCTATATAGGAGAGAACAGAGAGAAACCTAAATATAAAAACTGCTACTGTAGACGAACGCTTCTACCTAGAAGAACAAAATTTGGTGAGCCAAGTGGGATTTGTGTACTGATCATTACCACCAAGTATCAACAAGATTGTGTGAAAAATATTTGCTGGTATTTCGGAAAATCGTTATTTCTTAGAAGCTTGACAACCCATCTCAATGAAAGTGCTTTCCACAGTCCTTGACTAGGGCTACTTTAAAAGGAAACAAACCATAGAGACAAAACTGAGAACTCCTTCATTTTGCCAAGTTTCAAAGAGCTACTACAAACCATGTTGGATTTAGAGTTCCAAATTTATCTATCTATATATGAGAGAACAGAGTGAAACCTAAATATAAAAACTGCTACTGTAGACGAACGCTTCAACCTAGAAGGACAAAATTTGGTGAGCCAAGTGGGACTTGTGTACTGATCATTACCACCACGTATCATCAAGATTGGGTGAAAATAGATTTGCTGGTATTTCGGAAAATCGTTATTTCTTAGAAGCGTGGGAACCCCTCTCAATGAAAGTGCATTTCCACAGTCTGTGCCTAGGGCTACTTGAAGAGGAAACAAACCATAGCGTAAAACTGAGAACTCCTTTATTTTGTCAAGTTTCAAAGAGCTACTACAAACCATGATGGATTTAGAGTTCCAAATTTATCTATCTATATGGGAGAGAACAGAGGGAAACCTAAATATAAAACCTGCTACTGTAGAAGAACGCTTCAACCTAGAAGAACAAAATTTGGGGAGCCAAGTGGGATTTGTGTACTGATCATTACCACCAAGTATCAACAAGAATGTGTGAAAAATATTTGCTGGTATTTCGGAAACTCGTTATTTCTTAGAAGCTTGACAACCCATCTCAATGAAAGTGCTTTCCACAGTCTGTGCCTAGGGCTACTTGAAGAGGAAACAAACCATAGAGACAAATCTGAGAACTCCTTTATTTTGTCAAGTTTCAAAGAGCTACTGCAAACCACGTTGGATTTATAGTTCCAAATTCATCTATCTATATAGGAGAGAACAGAGAGAAACCTAAATATAAAACTGCTACTGTAGACGAACGCTTCAACCTAGAAGAACAAAATTTGGTGAGGCAAGTGGGATTTGTGTACTGATCACTACCAACAAGTATCATCAAGATTGGGTGAAGAAATATTTGCTGGTATTTCGGAAACTCGTTATTTCTTAGAAGCTTGGCAACCAATCTCAATGAAAGAACTTTCCACAGTCTGTGCCTAGGGCTACTTGAAGAGGAAACAAACCATAGAGACAAATCTGAGAACTCCTTTATTTTGTCAAGTTTCAAAGAGCTACTGCAAACCACCTTGGATTTATAGTTCCAAATTCATCTATCTATATAGGAGAGAACAGAGAGAAACCTAAATATAAAACTGCTACTGTAGACGAACGCTTCAACCTAGAAGAACAAAATTTGGTGAGGCAAGTGGGATTTGTGTACTGATCACTACCAACAAGTATCATCAAGATTGGGTGAAGAAATATTTGCTGGTATTTCGGAAACTCGTTATTTCTTAGAAGCTTGGCAACCAATCTCAATGAAAGAACTTTCCACAGTCTGTGCCTAGGGCTACTTTAAGAGGAAACAAACCATAGAGAAAAAACTGAGAACTCCTTTATTTTGACAAGTTTCAAAGAGCTACTACAAACCATGTTGGATTTAGAGTTCCAAATTCATCTGTCTATATAGGAGAGAACAGAGGGAAACCTAAATATAAAAACTGCTACTGTACACGAATGCTTCATCCTAGATGAACAAAAATTGGTTAGCCAAGTGGGATTTGTGTGCTGATCATTACCACCAAGTATCATCAAGTTTGGGTGAAAAAATATTTGCTGGTATTTCGGAAACTCGATATTTCTTAGAAGCTTGGCAACCCATCTCAATGAAAGTGCTTTTCCACAGTCTGTTCCCAGGGCTACATGAAGAGGAAACAAACCAGAGAGAGAAAACTGAGAACTCCTTTATTTTGTCAAGTTTCAAAGAGCTACTACAAACCATGTTGGATTTAGAGTTCCAAATTCATCTATCTGTATAGGAGAGAACAGAGGGAAACATAAATATAAAAACTGCTACTGTACACGAACGCTTCAACCTAGAAGAACTAAATTTGGTGAGCAAAGTGGGATTTGTGTACTGATCATTAGCAACAAGTATCATCAAGATTGGGTGAAAAAATATTTGCTGGTATTTCGGAAACACGTTATTTCTTAGAAGCTTGGCAACCCCTCTCAATGAAAGTGCTTTTCCACAGTCTGTGCCTAGGGCTACTTGAAGAGGAAACAAACCATAGAGACAAAACTGAGAACTCCTTTATTTTGTCAAGTTTCAAGGAGCTACTACAAAGCATGTTGGATTTAGAGTTCCCAATTCATCTATCTATATAGGAGAGAACAGAGGGAGACCTAAATATAAAAACTGCTACTGTAGACGAATGCTTCAACCTAGAAGGACAAAATTTGGTGAGCCAAGTGGGACTTGTGTACTGATCATTACCACCACGTATCATCAAGATTGGGTGAAAATAGATTTGCTGGTATTTCGGAAAATCGTTATTTCTTAGAAGCGTGGGAACCCCTCTCAATGAAAGTGCATTTCCACAGTCTGTGCCTAGGGCTACTTGAAGAGGAAACAAACCATAGCGTAAAACTGAGAACTCCTTTATTTTGTCAAGTTTCAAAGAGCTACTACAAACCATGATGGATTTAGAGTTATAAATTTATCTATCTATATGGGAGAGAACAGAGGGAAACCTAAATATAAAACCTGCTACTGTAGAAGAACGCTTCAACCTAGAAGAACAAAATTTGGGGAGCCAAGTGGGATTTGTGTACTGATCATTACCACCAAGTATCAACAAGAATGTGTGAAAAATATTTGCTGGTATTTCGGAAACTCGTTATTTCTTAGAAGCTTGACAACCCATCTCAATGAAAGTGCTTTCCACAGTCTGTGCCTAGGGCTACTTGAAGAGGAAACAAACCATAGAGACAAATCTGAGAACTCCTTTATTTTTTCAAGTTTCAAAGAGCTACTGCAAACCACGTTGGATTTATAGTTCCAAATTCATCTATCTATATAGGAGAGAACAGAGAGAAACCTAAATATAAAACTGCTACTGTAGACGAACGCTTCAACCTAGAAGAACAAAATTTGGTGAGGCAAGTGGGATTTGTGTACTGATCACTACCAACAAGTATCATCAAGATTGGGTGAAGAAATATTTGCTGGTATTTCGGAAACTCGTTATTTCTTAGAAGCTTGGCAACCAATCTCAATGAAAGAACTTTCCACAGTCTGTGCCTAGGGCTACTTTAAGAGGAAACAAACCATAGAGAAAAAACTGAGAACTCCTTTATTTTGACAAGTTTCAAAGAGCTACTACAAACCATGTTGGATTTAGAGTTCCAAATTCATCTGTCTATATAGGAGAGAACAGAGGGAAACCTAAATATAAAAACTGCTACTGTACACGAATGCTTCATCCTAGATGAACAAAAATTGGTTAGCCAAGTGGGATTTGTGTGCTGATCATTACCACCAAGTATCATCAAGTTTGGGTGAAAAAATATTTGCTGGTATTTCGGAAACTCGATATTTCTTAGAAGCTTGGCAACCCATCTCAATGAAAGTGCTTTTCCACAGTCTGTTCCCAGGGCTACATGAAGAGGAAACAAACCAGAGAGAGAAAACTGAGAACTCCTTTATTTTGTCAAGTTTCAAAGAGCTACTACAAACCATGTTGGATTTAGAGTTCCAAATTCATCTATCTGTATAGGAGTAAACAGAGGGAAACCTAAATATAAAAACTGCTACTGTACACGAACGCTTCAACCTAGAAGAACTAAATTTGGTGAGCAAAGTGGGATTTGTGTACTGATCATTAGCAACAAGTATCATCAAGATTGGGTGAAAAAATATTTGCTGGTATTTCGGAAACACGTTATTTCTTAGAAGCTTGGCAACCCCTCTCAATGAAAGTGCTTTTCCACAGTCTGTGCCTAGGGCTACTTGAAGAGGAAACAAACCATAGAGACAAAACTGAGAACTCCTTTATTTTGTCAAGTTTCAAGGAGCTACTACAAAGCATGTTGGATTTAGAGTTCCCAATTCATCTATCTATATAGGAGAGAACAGAGGGAGACCTAAATATAAAAACTGCTACTGTAGACGAATGCTTCAACCTAGAAGAACAAAATTTGGTAAGCCAAGTGGGATTTGTGTACTGATCATTACCACCAAGTATCATCAAGATTGGGTGAAAAAATATTTGCTGGTATTTCGGAAACTCGTTATATCTTAGAAGCTGGGCAGCCCCTCTCAATGAAAGTGCTTTTCCACAGTCTGTGCCTAGGGCTACTTGAAGAGGAAACAAACCATAGAGACAAAACAGAGAACTCCTTTATTTTGTCAAGTTTCAAAGAGCTACTACAAACCATGTTGGATTTAGAGTTCCAAATTCATCTATCTATATAGGAGAGAACAGAGAGAAACCTAAATATAAAAACTGCTACTGTAGACGAACGCTTCAACCTAGAAGAACAAAATTTGGTGAGCCAAGTGGGATTTGTGTACTGATCATTACCACCAAGTATCAACAAGATTGTGTGAAAAATATTTGCTGGTATTTCGGAAAATCTTTATTTCTTAGAAGCTTGACAACCCATCTCAATGAAAGTGCTTTCCACAGTCTGTGCCTAGGGCTACTTTAAAAGGAAACAAACCATAGAGACAAAAGTGAGAACTCCTTTATTTTGCCAAGTTTCAAAGAGCTACTACAAACCATGTTGGATTTAGAGTTCCAAATTCATCTATCTATATAGGAGAGAACAGAGGGAAACCTAAATATAAAAACTGCTACTGTACACGAACTCTTTAACCTAGAAGAACTAAATTTGGTGAGCAAAGTGGGATTTGTGTACTGATCATTAGCAACAAGTATCATCAAGATTGGGTGAAAAAATATTTGCTGGTATTTCGGAAACTCGTTATTTCTTAGAAGCTTGGCAACCCCTCTCATTGAAAGTACTTTTCCACAGTCTGTGCCTAGGGCTACTTGTAGAGGAAACAAACCATAGAGACAAAACTGAGAACTCCTTTATTTTGTCAAGTTTCAAGGAGCTACTACAAAGCATGTTGGATTTAGAGTTCCAAATTCATCTTTCTATATAGGAGAGAACAGAGGGAAACCTAAATATAAAACCTGCTACTGTAGACGAACGCTTCAACCTAGAAGAACAAAATTTGGTAAGCCAAGTGGGATTTGTATACTAATCATTACCACAAAGTATCATCAAGTTTGGGTGAAAAATTATTTGCTGGTATTTCCGAAACTCGTTATTTCTTAGAAGCTTGGCAACCCCTTTCAATGAAAGTTCTTTTCCACAGTCTGTGCCTAGGGCTACTTGAAGAGGAAACAAACCATAGAGACAAAACTGAGAACTCCTTTATTTTGTCAAGTTTCAAAGAGCTACTACAAACCATATTGGATTTAGAGTTCCATATTTATCTATCTATATATGAGAGAACAGAGTGAAACCTAAATATAAAAACTGCTACTGTAGACGAACGCTTCAACCTAGAAGGACAAAATTTGGTGAGCCAAGTGGGACTTGTGTACTGATCATTACCACCACGTATCATCAAGATTGGGTGAAAATAGATTTGCTGGTATTTCGGAAAATCGTTATTTCTTAGATGCTTGGGAACCCCTCTCAATGAAAGTGCTTTTCCACAGTCTGTGCCTAGGGCTACTTGAAGAGGAAACAAACCATAGCGACAAAACTGAGAACTCCTTTATTTTGTCAAGTTTCAAAGAGCTACTACAAACCATGATGGATTTAGAGTTCCAAATTCATCTATCTATATGGGAGAAAACAGAGGGAAACCTAAATATAAAACCTGCTACTGTAGAAGAACGCTTCAACCTAGAAGAACAAAATTTGGGGAGCCAAGTGGGATTTGTGTACTGATCATTACCACCAAGTATCAACAAGAATGGGTGAAAAATATTTGCTGGTATTTCGGAAACTCGTTATTTCTTAGAAGCTTGACAACCCATCTCAATGAAAGTGCTTTCCACAGTCTGTGCCTAGGGCTACTTGAAGAGGAAACAAACCATAGAGACAAATCTGAGAACTCCTTTATTTTTTCAAGTTTCAAAGAGCTACTGCAAACCACGTTGGATTTATAGTTCCAAATTCATCTATCTATATAGGAGAGAACAGAGAGAAACCTAAATATAAAACTGCTACTGTAGACGAACGCTTCAACCTAGAAGAACAAAAT
The DNA here is from genome assembly GCF_048772815.1 of Callospermophilus lateralis. Taxonomy (NCBI): domain Eukaryota; kingdom Metazoa; phylum Chordata; class Mammalia; order Rodentia; family Sciuridae; genus Callospermophilus; species Callospermophilus lateralis. The sequence continues at coordinate 49,185 of NW_027513347.1, read as the reverse complement.
TTGGTGAGGCAAGTGGAATTTGTGTACTGATCACTACCAACAAGTATCATCAAGATTGGGTGAAGAAATATTTGCTGGTATTTCGGAAACTCGTTATTTCTTAGAAGCTTGGCAACCAATCTCAATGAAAGTGCTTTCCACAGTCTGTGCCTAGGGCTACTTGAAGAGGAAACAAACCATAGAGACAAAACTGAGAACTCCTTTATTTTGACAAGTTTCAAAGAGCTACTACAAACCATGTTGGATTTAGAGTTCCAAATTCATCTGTCTATATAGGAGAGAACAGAGGGAAACCTAAATATAAAAACTGCTACTGTACACGAATGCTTCATCCTAGATGAACAAAAATTATTTAGCCAAGTGGGATTTGTGTGCTGATCATTACCACCAAGTATCATCAAGTTTGGGTGAAAAAATATTTGCTGGTATTTCGGAAACTCGATATTTCTTAGAAGCTTGGCAACCCATCTCAATGAAAGTGCTTTTCCACAGTCTGTTCCTAGGGCTACATGAAGAGGAAACAAACCATAGAGACAAAACTGAGAACTCCTTTATTTTGTCAAGTTTCAAAGAGCTACTACAAACCATGTTGGATTTAGAGTTCCAAATTCATCTATCTGTATAGGAGAGAACAGAGGGAATCCTAAATATAAAAACTGCTACTGTACACGAACGCTTCAACCTAGAAGAACTAAATTTGGTGAGCAAAGTGGGATTTGTGTACTGATCATTACCACCACGTATCATCAAGATTGGGTGAAAAAATATTTGCTGGTATTTCGGAAACTCGTTATTTCTTTGAAGCTTGACAACCCATCTCAATGAAAGTGCTTTCCACAGTCTGTGCCTAGGGCTACTTGAAGAGGAAACAAACCATAGAGACAAATCTGAGAACTCCTTTATTTTGTCAAGTTTCAAAGAGCTACTGCAAACCACGTTGGATTTAGATTTCCAAATTCATCTATCTATATAGGAGAGAACAGAGAGAAACATAAATATTAAACTGCTACTGTAGACGAACGCTTCAACCTAGAAGAACTAAATTTGGTGAGCAAAGTGGGATTTGTGTACTGATCATTAGCAACAAGTATCATCAAGATTGGGTGAAAAAATATTTGCTGGTATTTCGGAAACTCGTTATTTCTTAGAAGCTTGGCAACCCCTCTCAATGAAAGTGCTTTTCCACAGTCTGTGCCTAGGGCTACTTGAAGAGGAAACAAACCATAGAGACAAAACTGAGAACTCCTTTATTTTGTCAAGTTTCAAGGAGCTACTACAAAGCATGTTGGATTTAGAGTTCCAAATTCATCTATCTATATAGGAGAGAACAGAGGAAGACCTAAATATAAAAACTGCTACTGTAGACGAACGCTTCAACCTAGAAGAACAAAATTTGGTAAGCCAAGTGGGATTTGTATACTAATCATTACCACCAAGTATCATCAAGTTTGGGTGAAAAAATATTTGCTGGTATTTCGGAAACTCGTTATTTCTTAGAAGCTTGGGAACCCCTCTCAATGAAAGTGCTTTTCCACAGTCTGTGCCTAGGGCTACTTGAAGAGGAAACAAACCATAGCGACAAAACTGAGAACACCTTTATTTTGTCAAGTTTCAAAGAGCTACTACAAACCATGTTGGATTTAGAGTTCCAAATTCATCTATCTATATGGGAGAGAACAGAGGGAAACCTAAATATAAAACCTGCTACTGTAGACGAACGCTTCAACCTAGAAGAACAAAATTTGGGGAGCCAAGTGGGATTTGTGTACTGATCATTACCACCAAGTATTATCAAGATTGGTTGAAAAAATATTTGCTGGTATTTCGGAAACTCGTTATTTCGTAGAAGCTTAGGAACCCCTCTCAATGAAAGTGCTTTCCACAGTCTGTGCCTAGGGCTACTTGAAGAGGAAACAAACCATAGAGAAAAATCTGAGAGCTCCTTTATTTTGTCAAGTTTCAAAGAGCTACTACAAACCAGGTTGGATTTAGAGTTCCAAATTCATCTATCTATATAGGAGAGAACAGAGAGAAACCTAAATCTAAAAACTGCTACTGTAGACGAACGCTTCAACCTAGAAGAACAAAATTTGGTGAGCCAAGTGGGATTTGTGTACTGATCATTACCACCAAGTATCAACAAGAATGTGTGAAAAATATTTGCTGGTATTTCGGAAACTCGTTATTTCTTAGAAGCTTGACAACCCATCTCAATGAAAGTGCTTTCCACAGTCTGTGCCTAGGGCTACTTGAAGAGGAAACAAACCATAGAGACAAATCTGAGAACTCCTTTATTTTTTCAAGTTTCAAAGAGCTACTGCAAACCACGTTGGATTTAGAGTTCCAAATTCATCTATCTATATAGGAGAGAACAGAGAGAAACCTAAATATAAGAACTGCTACTATAGACGAATGCTTCAACCTAGAAGAACAAAATTTGGTGAGCCAAGTGGGATTTGTGTACTGATCATTACCACCAAGTACCAACAAGATTGTGTGAAAAATATTTGCTGGTATTTCGGAAACTCGTTATTTCTTAGAAGCTTGACAACCCATCTCAATGAAAGTGCTTTCCACAGTCTGTGCCTAGGGCTACTTTAAAAGGAAACAAACCATAGAGACAAAACTGAGAACTCCTTTATTTTGCCAAGTTTCAAAGAGCTACTACAAACCATGTTGGATTTAGAGTTCCAAATTCATCTATCTATATACAATAGAAAAGAGGGAAACCTAAATATAAAAACTGCTACTGTACACGAACGCTTCAACCTAGAAGAACTAAATTTGGTAAGCCAAGTGGGATTTGTGTATTTTTCATTACCATCACGTATCATCAAGATTGGGTGAAAAAATATTTGCTGGTATTTCGGAGACTCGTTATTTCTTAGAAGCTTGGCAAACCCTCTCAATGAAAGTGTTTTTCCACAGTCTGTGCCTAGGGCTACTTGAAGAGGAAACAAACCATAGAGACAAATCTGAGAACTCCTTTATTTTGTCAAGGTTCAAAGAGCTACTACAAACCATGTTGGATTTAGAGTTCCAAATTCATCTATCTATATAGGAGAGAACAGAGAGAAACCTAAATATAAAAACTGCTACTGTAGACGAACGCTTCAACCTAGAAGAACAAAATTTGGTGAGCCAAGTGGGATTTTTGTACTGATCATTACCACCAAGTATCAACAAGATTGTGTGAAAAATATTTGCTGGTATTTCGGAAACTCGTTATTTCTTAGAAACTTGACAACCCATCTCAATGAAAGTGCTTTCCACAGTCTGTGCCTAGGGCTACTTTAAAAGGAAACAAACCATAGAGACAAAACTGAGAACTCCTTTATTTTGCCAAGTTTCAAAGAGCTACTACAAACCATGTTGGATTTAGAGTTCCAAATTCATCTGTCTATATAGGAGAGAACAGAGGGAAACCTAAATATAAAAACTGCTACTGTACACAAATGCTTCATCCTAGATGAACAAAAATTGGTTAGCCAAGTGGGATTTGTGTGCTGATCATTACCACCAAGTATCATCAAGTTTGGGTGAAAAAATATTTGCTGGTATTTCGGAAACTCGATATTTCTTAGAAGCTTGGCAACCCATCTCAATGAAAGTGCTTTTCCACACTTTGTTCCTAGGGCTACATGAAGAGGAAACAAACCAGAGAGAGAAAACTGAGAACTCCTTTATTTTGTCAAGTTTCAAAGAGCTACTACAAACCATGTTGGATTTAGAGTTCCAAATTCATCTATCTGTATAGGAGAGAACAGAGGGAAACCTAAATATAAAAACTGCTACTGTACACGAACGCTTCAACCTAGAAGAACTAAATTTGGTGAGCAAAGTGGGATTTGTGTACTGATCATTAGCAACAAGTATCATCAAGATTGGGTGAAAAAATATTTGCTGGTATTTCGGAAACTCGTTATATCTTAGAAGCTTGGCAGCCCCTCTCAATGAAAGTGCTTTTCCACAGTCTGTGCCTAGGGCTACTTGAAGAGGAAACAAACCATAGACACAAATCTGAGAACTCCTTTATTTTGTCAAGTTTCAAAGAGCTACTACAATCCATGTTGGATTTAGAGTTCCAAATTCATCTATCTATATAGGAGAGAACAGAGAGAAACCTAAATATAAAAACTGCTACTGTAGACGAACGCTTCTACCTAGAAGAACAAAATTTGGTGAGCCAAGTGGGATTTGTGTACTGATCATTACCACCAAGTATCAACAAGATTGTGTGAAAAATATTTGCTGGTATTTCGGAAAATCGTTATTTCTTAGAAGCTTGACAACCCATCTCAATGAAAGTGCTTTCCACAGTCCTTGACTAGGGCTACTTTAAAAGGAAACAAACCATAGAGACAAAACTGAGAACTCCTTCATTTTGCCAAGTTTCAAAGAGCTACTACAAACCATGATGGATTTAGAGTTCCAAATTCATCTATCTATATGGGAGAAAACAGAGGGAAACCTAAATATAAAACCTGCTACTGTAGAAGAACGCTTCAACCTAGAAGAACAAAATTTGGGGAGCCAAGTGGGATTTGTGTACTGATCATTACCACCAAGTATCAACAAGAATGGGTGAAAAATATTTGCTGGTATTTCGGAAACTCGTTATTTCTTAGAAGCTTGACAACCCATCTCAATGAAAGTGCTTTCCACAGTCTGTGCCTAGGGCTACTTGAAGAGGAAACAAACCATAGAGACAAATCTGAGAACTCCTTTATTTTTTCAAGTTTCAAAGAGCTACTGCAAACCACGTTGGATTTATAGTTCCAAATTCATCTATCTATATAGGAGAGAACAGAGAGAAACCTAAATATAAAACTGCTACTGTAGACGAACGCTTCAACCTAGAAGAACAAAATTTGGTGAGGCAAGTGGAATTTGTGTACTGATCACTACCAACAAGTATCATCAAGATTGGGTGAAGAAATATTTGCTGGTATTTCGGAAACTAGTTATTTCTTAGAAGCTTGGCAACCAATCTCAATGAAAGTGCTTTCCACAGTCTGTGCCTAGGGCTACTTGAAGAGGAAACAAACCATAGAGACAAAACTGAGAACTCCTTTATTTTGACAAGTTTCAAAGAGCTACTACAAACCATGTTGGATTTAGAGTTCCAAATTCATCTGTCTATATAGGAGAGAACAGAGGGAAACCTAAATATAAAAACTGCTACTGTACACGAATGCTTCATCCTAGATGAACAAAAATTATTTAGCCAAGTGGGATTTGTGTGCTGATCATTACCACCAAGTATCATCAAGTTTGGGTGAAAAAATATTTGCTGGTATTTCGGAAACTCGATATTTCTTAGAAGCTTGGCAACCCATCTCAATGAAAGTGCTTTTCCACAGTCTGTTCCTAGGGCTACATGAAGAGGAAACAAACCATAGAGACAAAACTGAGAACTCCTTTATTTTGTCAAGTTTCAAAGAGCTACTACAAACCATGTTGGATTTAGAGTTCCAAATTCATCTATCTGTATAGGAGAGAACAGAGGGAAACCTAAATATAAAAACTGCTACTGTACACGAACGCTTCAACCTAGAAGAACTAAATTTGGTGAGCAAAGTGGGATTTGTGTACTGATCATTACCACCACGTATCATCAAGATTGGGTGAAAAAATATTTGCTGGTATTTCAAAAACTCGTTATTTCTTAGAAGCTTGGGAACCCCTCTCAATGAAAGTGCTTTTCCACAGTCTGTGCCTAGGGCTACTTGAAGAGGAAACAAACCATAGCGACAAAACTGAGAACTCCGTTATTTTGTCAAGTTTCAAAGAGCTACTACAAACCATGTTGGATTTAGAGTTCCAAATTCATCTATCTATATGGGAGAGAACAGAGGGAAACCTAAATATAAAACCTGCTACTGTAGACGAACGCTTCAACCTAGAAGAACAAAATTTGGGGAGCCAAGTGGGATTTGTGTACTGATCATTACCACCAAGTATTATCAAGATTGGGTGAAAAAATATTTGCTGGTATTTCGGAAACTCGTTATTTCGTAGAAGCTTAGGAACCCCTCTCAATTAAATTGCTTTCCACAGTCTGTGCCTAGGGCTACTTGAAGAGGAAACAAACCATAGAGACAAAACTGAGAACTCCTTTATTTTGGCAAGTTTCAAAGAGCTACTACAAACCATGTTGGATTTAGAGTTCCAAATTCATCTATCTGTATAGGAGAGAACAGAGGGAAACCTAAATATAAAAACTGCTACTGTACACGAACGCTTCAAAGTAGAAGAACAAAATTTGGTAAGCCAAGTGGGATTTGTGTACTGATCATTACCACCAAGTATCATCAAGATTGGTTGAAAAAAAATATTTGCTGGTATTTCGGAAACTCGTTATTTCTTAGAAGCTTGGGAACCCCTCTCAATGAAAGTGATTTTCCACAGTCTGTGCCTAGGGCTACTTGAAAAGGAAACAAACCATAGAGACAAATCTGAGACCTCCTTTATTGTGTCAAGTTTCAAAGAGGTACTACAAACCATGTTGTATTTAGAGTTCCAAATTCATCTATCTATATTGGAGAGAACAGAGAGAAACCTAAATATAAAAACTGCTACTGTAGACGAAGGTTTCAACCTAGAAGAACAAAATTTGGGGAGCCAAGTGGGATTTGTGTACTGATGATTACCACCAAGTATCAACAAGAATGTGTGAAAAATATTTGCTGGTATTTCGGAAACTCGTTATTTCTTAGAAGCTTGACAACCCATCTCAATGAAAGTGCTTTCCACATTCTGTGCCTAGGGCTACTTGAAGAGGAAACAAACCATAGAGACAAAACTGAGAACTCCTTCATTTTTTCAAGTTTCAAGGAGCTACTACAAACCATGTTGGATTTAGAGTTACAAATTCATATATCTATATAGGAGAGGACAGAGGGAAACCTAAATATGAAAACTTCTACTGTAGGCGAACGCTTCAACCTAGAAGAACACAATTTGGCGAGCCAAGTGGGATATGTGTACTGATCATTAACAACCAGTATCATCAAGATTGGGTGAAAAAATATTTGCTGGTACTTCGGAAACTCGTTATTTCTTAGAAGCTTGGCAACCCCTCTCAATGAAAGTGCTTTTCCAGAGTCTGCGCCTAGTTCTACTTGAAGAGGAAACAAACCATAGAGACAAAACTCAGAACTCCTTTATTTTGTCAAGTTTCAAAGAGCTACTACAATCCATGTTGGATTTAGAGTTCCAAATTCATCTATCTATATAGGAGAGAACAGAGAGAAACCTAAATATAAAAACTGCTACTGTAGACGAACGCTTCAACCTAGAAGAACAAAATTTGGTGATCCAAGTGGGATCTGTGTACTGATCATTACCACCAAGTATCATCAAGATTGGCTGAAAAAATATTTGCTGGTATTTCGGAAACTCGTTATTTCTTAGAAGCTTGGCAACCCCTCTCAATGAAAGTGCTTTTCCACAGTCTGTGCCTAGGGCTACTTGAAGAGGAAACAAACCATAGAGACAAAACTGAGAACTCCTTTTTTTTGTCAAGTTTCAAAGAGCTACTACAATCCATGTTGGATTTAGAGTTCCAAATTCATCTATCTATATAGGAGAGAACAGAGAGAAACCTAAATATAAAAACTGCTACTGTAGACGAACGCTTCAACCTACAGGAACAAAATTTGGTGAGCCAAGTGGGATTTGTGTACTGATCATTACTACCAAGTATCATCAAGATTGGGTGAAAAAATATTTGCTGATATTTCGGAAACTCGTTATTTCTTAGAAGCTTGGCAACCCCTTCAATGAAAGTGGTTTTCCACAGTCTGTGCCTAGGGCTAATTGAAGAGGAAACAAACCATAGAGACAAAACTCAGAACTCTTTATTTTGTCAAGTTTCAAAGAGCTACTACAAACCATGTTGGATTTAGAGTTCCAAATTCATCTATCTATATATGAGAGAACAGAGTGAAACCTAAATATAAAAACTGCTACTGTAGACGAACGCTTCAACCTAGAAGAACAAAATTTGGTGAGCCAAGAGAGATCTGTGTACTGATCACTACCACCAAGTATCATCAAGATTGGGTGAAAAAATATTTGCTGGTATTTCGGAAACTCGTTATTTCTTAGAAGCTTGGCAACCCCTCTCAATGAAAGTGGTTTTCCACAGTCTGTGCCTAGGGCTACTTGAAGAGGAAACAAACCATAGAGACAAAACTGAGAACTCCTTTATTTTGTCAAGTTTCAAAGAGCTACTACAAACCATGTTGGATTTAGAGTTACAGATTCATATATCTATATAGGAGAGGTCAGAGGGAAATCTAAATATAAAAACTTCTACTGTTGGCGAACGCTTCAACCTAGAAGAACACAATTTGGTGAGCCAAGTGGGATTTGTGTACTGATCATTAGCAACCAGTATCATCAAGATTGGGTGAAAAAATATTTGCTGGTACTTCGGAAACTCGTTATTTCTTAGAAGCTTGGCAACCCCTTCAATGAAAGTGGTTTTCCACAGTCTGTGCCTAGGGCTAATTGAAGAGGAAACAAACCATAGAGACAAAACTCAGAACTCTTTATTTTGTCAAGTTTCAAGAGCTACTACAAACCATGTTGGATTTAGAGTTCCAAATTCATCTATCTATATATGAGAGACCAGAGTGAAACCTAAATATAAAAACTGCTACTGTAGACGAACGCTTCAACCTAGAAGAACAAAATTTGGTGAGCCAAGAGGGATCTGTGTACTGATCACTACCACCAAGTATCATCAAGATTGGGTGAAAAAATATTTGCTGGTATTTCGGAAACTCGTTATTTCTTAGAAGCTTGGCAACCCCTCTCAATGAAAGTGGTTTTCCACAGTCTGTGCCTAGGGCTACTTGAAGAGGAAACAAAACATAGAGACAAAACTGAGAACTCCTTTATTTTGTTAAGTTTCAAAGAGCTACTACAAACCATGTTGGATTTAGAGTTACAAATTCATATATCTATATAGGAGAGGACAGAGGGAAACCTAAATATAAAAACTTCTACTGTAGGCGAACGCTTCAACCTAGAAGAACACAATTTGGCGAGCCAAGTGGGATTTGTGTACTGATCATTAGCAACCAGTATCATCAAGATTGGGTGAAAAAATATTTGCTGGTACTTCGGAAACTCGTTATTTCTTAGAAGCTTGGAAACCCCTCTCAATGAAAGTGCTTTTCCAGAGTCTGCGCCTAGGGCTACTTGAAGAGGAAACAAACCATAGAGACAAAACAGAGAACTCCTTTATTTTGTCAAGTTTCAAAGAGCTACTACAAACCATGTTGGATTTAGAGTTACAAATTCATATATCTATATAGGAAAGAACAGCGTGAAACCTACATATAAAAACTTCTACTGTAGGAGAACGCTTCAACCTAGAAGAACACAATTTGGTGAGCCATGTGGGATTGTGTACTGATCATTAGCAACCAGTATCATCAAGATTGGCTGAAAAAATATTTGCTGGTACTTCGGAAACTCGTTATTTCTTAGACGCTTGGCAAGCCCTCTCAATGAAAGTGCTTTTCCAGAGTCTGCGCCTAGGGCTACTTGAAGAGGAAACAAAACATAGAGAAAAAAACTCAGAACTCCTTTATTTTGTCAAGTTTCAAAGAGCTACTACAAACCAGTTGGATTTAGAGTTCCAAATTCATCTATCTATATATGAGAGAAGAGAGTGAAACCTAAATATAAAAACGACTACTGTAGACGAACGCTTCAACCTAGAAGAACAAAATTTGGTGAGCCAAGTGGGATCTGTGTACTGATCATTACCACCACGTATCATCAAGATTGGGTGAAAAAATATTTGCTGGTATTTCAGAAACTCGTTATTTCTTAGAAGCTTGGCAACGCCTCTCAATGAAAGTGGTTTTCCACAGTCTATGCCTAGGGCTACTTGAAGAGGAAACAAACCATAGAGACAAAACTCAGAACTCCTTTATTTTGTCAAGTTTCAAAGAGCTACTACAAACCATGTTGGATTTAGAGTTTCAAATTCATCTATCTATATATGAGAGGACAGAGTGAAACCTAAATATAAAACTGCTACTGTAGACGAACGCTTCAACCTAGAAGAACAAAATTTGGTGAGCCAAGTGGGATCTGTGTACTGATCATTAGCAACATGTATCATCAAGATTGGGTGAAAAAATATTTGCTGGTATTTTGGAAACTCGTTATTTCTTAGAAGCTTGGCAACCCCTCTCAATTAAAGTGCTTTTCCACAGTCTGTGCCTAGGCCTCTTGAAGAGGAAACAAACCATAGAGACAAAACTCAGAACTCCTTTATTTTGTCAAGTTTCAAAGAGCTACTACAAACCATGTTGGATTTAGAGTTCTAAATTCATCTATCTATATATGAGAGAACAGAGTGAAACCTAAATATAAAAACTGCTACTGTAGCCGAACGCTTCAACCTAGAAGAACCAAATTTTGTGAGCCAAGTGGGATCTGTGTACTGATCATTACCACCAAGTGTCATCAAGATTGGGTGAAAAAATATTTGCTGGTTTTTTGGAAACTCGTTATTTCTTAGAAGCTTGGCAACCCCTCTCAATGAAAGTGGTTTTCCACAGTCTGTGCCTAAGGCTATTTGAAGAGGAAACAAACCATAGAGACAAAACTGAGAACTCCTTTATTTTGTCAAGTTTCAAAGAGCTACTACAAACCATGTTGGATTTAGAGTTCCCAATTCATGTATCTATATAGGAGAGAACAGAGCTAAAACTAAATATAAAAACTTCTACTGTAGGCGAACGCTTCAACCTAGAAGAACACAATTTGGTGAGCCAAGTGGGATTTGTGTACTGATCATTAGCAACCAGAATCATCAAGATTGGGTGAAAAAATATTTGCTGGTACTTCGGAAACTCGTTATTTCTTAGAAGCTTGGCAAACCCTCTCAATGAAAGTGCTTTTCCACAGTCTGTGCCTAGTGCTATTTGAAGAGGAAACAAACCATAGAGACAAAACTCAGAACTCCTTTATTTTGTCAAGTTTCAAAGAGCAACTACAAACAATGTTGGATTTAGAGTTCCAAATTCATATATCTATATAGGAGAGAACAAAGTGAAACCTAAATATAAAAACTGCTACTGTAGACGAACGCTTCAACGTAGAAGAACACAATTTGGTGAGCCAAGTGGGATTTGTGTAGTGATCATTAGCAACAAGTATCATCAAGATTGGGTGAAAAAATATTTTCTGGTATTTCAGAAACTCGTTATTTCTTAGAAGCTTGGCAACCCCTCTCAATGAAAGTGCTTTTCCACAGTGTGTGCCTAGTGCTAATTGAAGAGGAAACAAACCATAGAGACAAAACTCAGAACTCCTTTATTTTGTCAAGTTTCAAAGAGCTACACCAAACCATGTTGGATTTAGAGTTCCAAATTCATCTATCTATACAGGAGAGAACAGAGGGAAACCTAAATATAAAAACTGCTGCTGTAGACGAACGCTTCAACCTAGAAGAACAAAATTTGGTGAGCCAAGTGGGATCGGTGTACTGATCAGTAGCAACATGTATCATCAAGATTGGGTGAAAAAATATTTGCTGGTATTTTGGAAACTCGTTATTTCTTAGAAGCTTGGCAACCCCTCTCAATTAAAGTGCTTTTCCACAGTCTGTGCCTAGGCCTCTTCAAGAGGAAACAAACCATAGAGACAAAACTCAGAACTCCTTTATTTTGTCAAGTTTCAAACAGCTACTACAAACCATGTTGGATTTAGAGTTCTAAATTCATCTATCTATATATGAGAGAACAGAGTGAAACCTAAATATAAAAACTGCTACTGTAGCCGAACGCTTCAACCTAGAAGAACCAAATTTTGTGAGCCAAGTGGGATCTGTGTACTGATCATTACCACCAAGTATCATCAAGATTGGGTGAAAAAATATTTGCTGGTTTATTGGAAACTCGTTATTTCTTAGAAGCTTGGCAACCCCTCTCAATGAAAGTGCTTTTCCACAGTCTGTGCCTAAGGCTATTTGAAGAGGAAACAAACCATAGAGACAAAACTGAGAACTCCTTTATTTTGTCAAGTTTCAAAGAGCTACTACAAACCATATTGGATTTAGAGTTCCCAATTCATGTATCTATATAGGAGAGAACAGAGCTAAAACTAAATATAAAAACTTCTACTGTAGGCGAATGCTTCAACCTAGAAGAACACAATTTGGTGAGCCAAGTGGGATTTGTGTACTGATCATTAGCAACCAGAATCATCAAGATTGGGTGAAAAAATATTTGCTGGTACTTCAGAAACTCGTTATTTCTTAGAAGCTTGGCAACCCCTCTCAATGAAAGTGCTTTTCCACAGTCTGTGCCTAGTGCTATTTGAAGAGGAAACAAACCATAGAGACAAAACTCAGAACTCCTTTATTTTGTCAAGTTTCAAAGAGCTACTACAAACAATGTTGGATTTAGAGTTCCAAATTCATATATCTATATAGGAGAGAACAGAGTGAAACCTAAATATAAAAACTGCTACTGTAGACGAACGCTTCAATCTAGAAGAACACAATTTGGTGACCCAAGTGGGATTTGTGTACTGATCATTAGCAACCAGAATCATAAAGATTGGGTGAAAAAATATTTGCTGGTACTTCGGAAACTCGTTATTTCTTAGAAGCTTGGCAACCCCTCTCAATGAAAGTGCTTTTCCACAGTGTGTGCCTAGTGCTAATTGAAGAGGAAACAAACCATAGAGACAAAACTGAGAACTCCTTAATTTTGTCAAGTTTCAAAGAGCTACTACAAACCATGTTGGATTTAGAGTTCCAAATTCATCTATCTATACAGGAGAGAACAGAGGGAAACCTAAATATAAAAACTGCTACTGTAGACGAACGCTTCAACCTAGAAGAACAAAACTTGGTGAGCCAAGTGGGATTTGTATACTGATCATTAGCAACAAGTATCATCAAGATTGGGTGAAAAAATATTTGCTGGTACTTCGGAAACTCGTTATTTCTTAGAAGCTTGGCAACCCCTCTCAATTAAATTGCTTTTCCAGAGTCTGCGCCTAGGGCTACTTGAAGAGGAAACAAACCACAGAGACAAAACTCAGAACTCCTTTATTTTGTCAAGTTTCAAAGAGATACTACAAAACATGTTGGATTTTGAGTTCCAAATTCATCTATCTATATAGGAGAGAACAGAGTGAAACCTAAATATAAAAACTGCTACTGTAGACGAACGCTTCAACCTAGAAGAACAAAATTTGGAGAGCCAAGTGGGATTGGTGTAATGATCATTAGCAACCAGTATCTTCAAGATTGGGTGAAAAAATATTTGCTGGTACTTCGGAAACTCGTTATTTCTTAGAAGCTTGGCAACACCTCTCAATGAAAGTAGTTTTCCACAGTCTGTGCCTAGGGCTACTTGAAGAGGAAACAAACCATAGAGACAAAACAGAGAACTCCTTTATTTTGTCAAGTTTCAAAGAGCTACTACAATCCATGTTGGATTTAAAGTTCCAAATTCATCTATCTATATAGGAGAGAACAGAGAGAAACCTAAATATAAAAACTGCTACTGTAGACGAACGCTTCAACCTAGAAGAACAAAATTTGGTGAGCCAAGTGGGATTTGTGTACTGAACATTACCACCAAGTATCATCAAGATTGCGTGAAAAAAAATTTGCTGGTATTTCGGAAACTCGTGATTTCTTAGAAGCTTAGCAACCCCTCTCAATGAAAGTGGTTTTCCACAGTCTGTGCCTAGGGCTACTTGAAGAGGAAACAAACCATAGAGACAAAACTGAGAACTCCTTTATTTTGTCAAGTTTCAAAGAGCTACTACAATCCATGTTGGATTTAAAGTTCCAAATTCATTGATCTATATAGGAGAGAACAGAGAGAAACCTAAATATAAAAACTGCTACTGTAGACGAACGCTTCAACCTAGAAGAACAAAATTTGGTGAGCCAAGTGGGATTTCTGTACTGATCATTACCACCAAGTATCAACTAGATTGGATGAAAAAATATTTGCTGGTATTTTGGAAACTCGTTATTTCTTAGAAGCTTGGCAACCCATCTCAATGAAAGTGCTTCCACAGTCTGTGCCTAGGGCTACTTGAAGAGGAAACAAACCATAGAGACAAAACTGAGAACTCCATTATTTTGTCAAGTTTCAAAGAGCTACTACAATCCATGTTGGTTTTAGAGTTCCAAATTCATCTATCTATATAGGAGAGACCAGAGAGAAACCTAAATATAAAAACTGCTACTGTAGACGAACGCTTCAACCTAGAAGAACAAAATTTGGTGAGCCAAGTGGGATTTCTGTACTGATCATTACCACCAAGTATCAACTAGATTGGATGAAAAAATATTTGCTGGTATTTTGGAAACTCGTTATTTCTTAGAAGCTTGGCAACCCATCTCAATGAAAGTGCTTCCACAGTCTGTGCCTAGGGCTACTTGAAGAGGAAACAAACCATAGAGACAAAACTGAGAACTCCATTATTTTGTCAAGTTTCAAAGAGCTACTACAATCCATGTTGGTTTTAGAGTTCCAAATTCATCTATCTATATAGGAGAGACCAGAGAGAAACCTAAATATAAAAACTGCTACTGTAGACGAACGCTTCAACCTAGAAGAACAAAATTTGGTGAGCCAAGTGGGATTTGTGTACTCATCATTACCACCAAGTATCATCAAGATTGGGTGAAAAAATATTTGCTGGTATTTCGGAAACGTGTAATTTCTTAGAAGCTTGGCAAACTCTCTCAATGAAAGTGCTTTCCACAGTCTGTGCCTAGGGCTACTTGAAGAGGAAACAAACCATACAGACAAAACTGAGAACTCCTTTATTTTGTCAAGTTTCAAAGAGCTACTACAAACCATGTTGTATTTAGAGTTCCAAATACATATATCTATATATGAGAGAACAGAGTGAAAACTAAATATAAAATCTGCTACTGTAGACGAACGCTTCAACCTAGATGAACAAAATTTGGTGAGCGAAGTGGGATTGGTGTACTGATCATTACCACCAAGTATCATCAAGATTGGGTGATAAAATATTTGCTGGTATTTCGGAAACTCGTTATTTCTTAGAAGCTTGGCAACCCCTCTCAATTAAAGTGCTTTCCACAGTCTGTGCCTAGGGCTACTTGAAGCGGAAACAAACCATAGAGACAAAAGTGAGAACTCCTTTATTTTGTCAAGTTTCAAAGAGCTACTACAAACCATGTTGGATTTAGAGTTCCAAATTCATCTATCTATATGGGAGAGAACAGAGGGAAACCTAAATATAAAAATTGCTACTGTAGACAAACGCTTCAACCTAGAAGAACAAAATTTGGTGAGCCAAGTGGGATTTGTGTACTGATCATTACCACCAAGTATCATCAAGATTGGGTGAAAAAAAATTTGCTGGTATTTCGGAAACTCGTGATTTCTTAGAAGCTTGGGAACCCCTCTCAATGAAAGTGCTTTTCCACAGTCTGGGCCTAGGGCTACTTGAAGAGGAAACAAACCATAGCGACAAAACTGAGAACTCCTTTATTTTGTCAAGTTTCAAAGAGCTACTACAAACCATGTTGGATTTAGTGTTCCAAATTCATCTTTCTACATAGGAGAGAACATAGGGAAACCTAAATATAAAAACTGCTACTGTAGACGAACGCTTCAACGTAGAAGAACAAAATTTGGTGAGCCAAGTGGGATTTGTGTACTGAACATTACCACCAAGTATCATCAAGATTGGGTGAAAAAATATTTGCTGGTATTTCGGAAACTCGTTATTTCTTAGAAGCTTGGCAACCCCTCTCAATGAAAGTGGTTTTCCACAGTCTGTGCCTAGGGCTACTTGAAGAGGAAACAAACCATAGAGACAAAACTGAGAACTCCTTTATTTTGTCAAGTTTCAAAGAGCTACTACAATCCATGTTGGATTTAAAGTTCCAAATTCATTGATCTATATAGGAGAGAACAGAGAGAAACCTAAATATAAAAACTGCTACTGTAGACGAACGCTTCAACCTAGAAGAACAAAATTTGGTGAGCCAAGTGGGATTTCTGTACTGATCATTACCACCAAGTATCAACTAGATTGGATGAAAAAATATTTGCTGGTATTTTGGAAACTCGTTATTTCTTAGAAGCTTGGCAACCCATCTCAATGAAAGTGCTTCCACAGTCTGTGCCTAGGGCTACTTGAAGAGGAAACAAACCATAGAGACAAAACTGAGAACTCCTTTATTTTGTCAAGTTTCAAAGAGCTACTACAATCCATGTTGGTTTTAGAGTTCCAAATTCATCTATCTATATAGGAGAGAACAGAGAGAAACCTAAATATAAAAACTGCTACTGTAGACGAACGCTTCAACCTAGAAGAACAAAATTTGGTGAGCCAAGTGGGATTTGTGTACTCATCATTACCACCAAGTATCATCAAGATTGGGTGAAAAAATATTTGCTGGTATTTCGGAAACTTGTAATTTCTTAGAAGCTTGGCAAACTCTCTCAATGAAAGTGCTTTCCACAGTCTGTGCCTAGGGCTACTTGAAGAGGAAACAAACCATACAGACAAAACTGAGAACTCCTTTATTTTGTCAAGTTTCAAAGAGCTACTACAAACCATGTTGGATTTAGAGTTCCAAATTCATCTATCTATATGGGAGAGAACAGAGGGAAACCTAAATATAAAAATTGCTACTGTAGACAAACGCTTCAACCTAGAAGAACAAAATTTGGTGAGCCAAGTGGGATTTGTGTACTTATCATTACCACCAAGTATCATCAAGATTGGGTGAAAAAAAATTTGCTGGTATTTCGGAAACTCGTGATTTCTTAGAAGCTTGGGAACCCCTCTCAATGAAAGTGCTTTTCCACAGTCTGGGCCTAGGGCTACTTGAAGAGGAAACAAACCATAGCGACAAAACTGAGAACTCCTTTATTTTGTCAAGTTTCAAAGAGCTACTACAAACCATGTTGGATTTAGAGTTCTAAATTCATCTATCTATATATGAGAGAACAGAGTGAAACCTAAATATAAAAACTGCTACTGTAGCCGAACGCTTCAACCTAGAAGAACCAAATTTTGTGAGCCAAGTGGGATCTGTGTACTGATCATTACCACCAAGTATCATCAAGATTGGGTGAAAAAATATTTGCTGGTTTATTGGAAACTCGTTATTTCTTAGAAGCTTGGCAACCCCTCTCAATGAAAGTGCTTTTCCACAGTCTGTGCCTAAGGCTATTTGAAGAGGAAACAAACCATAGAGACAAAACTGAGAACTCCTTTATTTTGTCAAGTTTCAAAGAGCTACTACAAACCATATTGGATTTAGAGTTCCCAATTCATGTATCTATATAGGAGAGAACAGAGCTAAAACTAAATATAAAAACTTCTACTGTAGGCGAATGCTTCAACCTAGAAGAACACAATTTGGTGAGCCAAGTGGGATTTGTGTACTGATCATTAGCAACCAGAATCATCAAGATTGGGTGAAAAAATATTTGCTGGTACTTCAGAAACTCGTTATTTCTTAGAAGCTTGGCAACCCCTCTCAATGAAAGTGCTTTTCCACAGTCTGTGCCTAGTGCTATTTGAAGAGGAAACAAACCATAGAGACAAAACTCAGAACTCCTTTATTTTGTCAAGTTTCAAAGAGCTACTACAAACAATGTTGGATTTAGAGTTCCAAATTCATATATCTATATAGGAGAGAACAGAGTGAAACCTAAATATAAAAACTGCTACTGTAGACGAACGCTTCAATCTAGAAGAACACAATTTGGTGACCCAAGTGGGATTTGTGTACTGATCATTAGCAACCAGAATCATAAAGATTGGGTGAAAAAATATTTGCTGGTACTTCGGAAACTCGTTATTTCTTAGAAGCTTGGCAACCCCTCTCAATGAAAGTGCTTTTCCACAGTGTGTGCCTAGTGCTAATTGAAGAGGAAACAAACCATAGAGACAAAACTGAGAACTCCTTAATTTTGTCAAGTTTCAAAGAGCTACTACAAACCATGTTGGATTTAGAGTTCCAAATTCATCTATCTATACAGGAGAGAACAGAGGGAAACCTAAATATAAAAACTGCTACTGTAGACGAACGCTTCAACCTAGAAGAACAAAACTTGGTGAGCCAAGTGGGATTTGTATACTGATCATTAGCAACAAGTATCATCAAGATTGGGTGAAAAAATATTTGCTGGTACTTCGGAAACTCGTTATTTCTTAGAAGCTTGGCAACCCCTCTCAATTAAATTGCTTTTCCAGAGTCTGCACCTAGGGCTACTTGAAGAGGAAACAAACCACAGAGACAAAACTCAGAACTCCTTTATTTTGTCAAGTTTCAAAGAGATACTACAAAACATGTTGGATTTTGAGTTCCAAATTCATCTATCTATATAGGAGAGAACAGAGTGAAACCTAAATATAAAAACTGCTACTGTAGACGAACGCTTCAACCTAGAAGAACAAAATTTGGAGAGCCAAGTGGGATTGGTGTAATGATCATTAGCAACCAGTATCTTCAAGATTGGGTGAAAAAATATTTGCTGGTACTTCGGAAACTCGTTATTTCTTAGAAGCTTGGCAACACCTCTCAATGAAAGTAGTTTTCCACAGTCTGTGCCTAGGGCTACTTGAAGAGGAAACAAACCATAGAGACAAAACAGAGAACTCCTTTATTTTGTCAAGTTTCAAAGAGCTACTACAATCCATGTTGGATTTAAAGTTCCAAATTCATCTATCTATATAGGAGAGAACAGAGAGAAACCTAAATATAAAAACTGCTACTGTAGACGAACGCTTCAACCTAGAAGAACAAAATTTGGTGAGCCAAGTGGGATTTGTGTACTGAACATTACCACCAAGTATCATCAAGATTGCGTGAAAAAATATTTGCTGGTATTTCGGAAACTCGTGATTTCTTAGAAGCTTAGCAACCCCTCTCAATGAAAGTGGTTTTCCACAGTCTGTGCCTAGGGCTACTTGAAGAGGAAACAAACCATAGAGACAAAACTGAGAACTCCTTTATTTTGTCAAGTTTCAAAGAGCTACTACAATCCATGTTGGATTTAAAGTTCCAAATTCATTGATCTATATAGGAGAGAACAGAGAGAAACCTAAATATAAAAACTGCTACTGTAGACGAACGCTTCAACCTAGAAGAACAAAATTTGGTGAGCCAAGTGGGATTTCTGTACTGATCATTACCACCAAGTATCAACTAGATTGGATGAAAAAATATTTGCTGGTATTTTGGAAACTCGTTATTTCTTAGAAGCTTGGCAACCCATCTCAATGAAAGTGCTTCCACAGTCTGTGCCTAGGGCTACTTGAAGAGGAAACAAACCATAGAGACAAAACTGAGAACTCCTTTATTTTGTCAAGTTTCATAGAGCTACTACAATCCATGTTGGTTTTAGAGTTCCAAATTCATCTATCTATATAGGAGAGACCAGAGAGAAACCTAAATATAAAAACTGCTACTGTAGACGAACGCTTCAACCTAGAAGAACAAAATTTGGTGAGCCAAGTGGGATTTGTGTACTCATCATTACCACCAAGTATCATCAAGATTGGGTGAAAAAATATTTGCTGGTATTTCGGAAACGTGTAATTTCTTAGAAGCTTGGCAAACTCTCTCAATGAAAGTGCTTTCCACAGTCTGTGCCTAGGGCTACTTGAAGAGGAAACAAACCATACAGACAAAACTGAGAACTCCTTTATTTTGTCAAGTTTCAAAGAGCTACTACAAACCATGTTGTATTTAGAGTTCCAAATACATATATCTATATATGAGAGAACAGAGTGAAAACTAAATATAAAATCTGCTACTGTAGACGAACGCTTCAACCTAGATGAACAAAATTTGGTGAGCCAAGTGGGATTGGAGTACTGATCATTACCACCAAGTATCATCAAGATTGGGTGATAAAATATTTGCTGGTATTTCGGAAACTCGTTATTTCTTAGAAGCTTGGCAACCCCTCTCAATTAAAGTGCTTTCCACAGTCTGTGCCTAGGGCTACTTGAAGAGGAAACAAACCATAGAGACAAAAGTGAGAACTCCTTTATTTTGTCAAGTTTCAAAGAGCTACTACAAACCATGTTGGATTTAGAGTTCCAAATTCATCTATCTATATGGGAGAGAACAGAGGGAAACCTAAATATAAAAATTGCTACTGTAGACAAACGCTTCAACCTAGAAGAACAAAATTTGGTGAGCCAAGTGGGATTTGTGTACTGATCATTACCACCAAGTATCATCAAGATTGGGTGAAAAAAAATTTGCTGGTATTTCGGAAACTCGTGATTTCTTAGAAGCTTGGGAACCCCTCTCAATGAAAGTGCTTTTCCACAGTCTGGGCCTAGGGCTACTTGAAGAGGAAACAAACCATAGCGACAAAACTGAGAACTCCTTTATTTTGTCAAGTTTCAAAGAGCTACTACAAACCATGTTGGATTTAGTGTTCCAAATTCATCTTTCTACATAGGAGAGAACATAGGGAAACCTAAATATAAAAACTGCTACTGTAGACGAACGCTTCAACCTAGAAGAACAAAATTTGGTGAGCCAAGTGGGATTTGTGTACTGAACATTACCACCAAGTATCATCAAGATTGGGTGAAAAAATATTTGCTGGTATTTCGGAAACTCGTTATTTCTTAGAAGCTTGGCAACCCCTCTCAATGAAAGTGGTTTTCCACAGTCTGTGCCTAGGGCTACTTGAAGAGGAAACAAACCATAGAGACAAAACTGAGAACTCCTTTATTTTGTCAAGTTTCAAAGAGCTACTACAAACCATGTTGGATTTCGAGTTCCAAATTCATCTATCTATATGGGAGAGAACAGAGTGAAACCTAAATATAAAAACTGCTACTGTAGACGAACGCTTCAACCTATAAGAACAAAATTTGGTGAGCCAAGTGGGATTTGTGTACTGATCATTACCACCAAGTGTTATCAAGATTGGGTGAAAAAATATTTGCTGGTATTTCGGAAACTCGTTATTTCTTAGAAGCTTAGCAACCCCTCTCATTAAAGTGGTTTTCCACAGTCTGTGCTAGGGCTACTTGAAGAGGAAACAAACCATAGAGACAAAACTCAGAACTCTTTATTTTGTCAAGTTTCAAAGAGCTACTACAAACCAGGTTGCATTTAGAGTTCCAAATTCATCTATCTATATAGGAGAGAACAGAGAGAAACCTAAATATAAAAACTGCTACTGTAGACGAACGATTCAACCTAGAAGATCAAAATTTGGTGAGCCATGTGAGATTTGTGTACTGATCATTACCACCAAGTATCATCAAGATTGGGTGAAAAAATATTTGCTGGTATTTCGGAAACTTGTAATTTCTTAGAAGTTTGGCAAACTCTCTCAATGAAAGTGCTTTTCCACAGTCTGTGCCTAGGGCTACTTGAAGAGGAAACAAACCGTAGAGACAAAACTGAGAACTCCTTTATTTTGTCAAGTTTCAAAGAGCTACTACAAACCATGTTGGATTTAGAGTTCCAAATTCACATATCTATATAGGAGAGAAGAGAGGGAAACCTAAATATAAAAACTTCTACTGTAGGCGAACGCTTCAACCTAGAAGAACACAATTTGGTGAGCCAAGTGGGATTTGTGTACTGATCATTAGCAACCAGTATCTTCAAGATTGGGTGAAAAAATATTTGCTGGTACTTCGGAAACTCGTTATTTCTTAGAAGCTTGGCAACACCTCTCAATGAAAGTAGTTTTCCACAGTCTGTGCCTAGGGCTACTTGAAGAGGAAACAAACCATAGAGACAAAACTGAGAACTCCTTTATTTTGTCAAGTTTCAAAGAGCTACTACAATCCATGTTGGATTTAAAGTTCCAAATTCATCTATCTATATAGGAGAGAACAGAGAGAAACCTAAATATAAAAACTGCTACTGTAGACGAACGGTTCAACCTAGAAGAACAAAATTTGGTGAGCCAAGTGGGATTTGTGTACTGAACATTACCACCAAGTATCATCAAGACTGGGTGAAAAAATATTTGCTGGTATTTCGGAAACTCGTTATTTCTTAGAAGCTTAGCAACCCCTCTCAATGAAAGTGGTTTTCCACAGTCTGTGCCTAGGGCTACTTGAAGAGGAAACAAACCATAGAGACAAAACTGAGAACTCCTTTATTTTGTCAAGTTTCAAAGAGCTACTACAATCCATGTTGGTTTTAGAGTTCCAAATTCATCTATCTATATAGGAGAGAACAGAGAGAAACCTAAATATAAAAACTGCTACTGTAGACGAACGCTTCAACCTAGAAGAACAAAATTTGGTGAGCCAAGTGGGATTTGTGTACTCATCATTACCACCAAGTATCATCAAGATTGGGTGAAAAAATATTTGCTGGTATTTCGGAAAATTGTAATTTCTTAGAAGCTTGGCAAACTCTCTCAATGAAAGTGCTTTCCACAGTCTGTGCCTAGGGCTACTTGAAGAGGAAACAAACCATACAGACAAAACTGAGAACTCCTTTATTTTGTCAAGTTTCAAAGAGCTACTACAAACCATGTTGGATTTAGAGTTCCAAATTCATCTATCTATATGGGAGAGAACAGAGGGAAACCTAAATATAAAAATTGCTACTGTAGACAAACGCTTCAACCTAGAAGAACAAAATATGGTGAGCCAAGTGGGATTTGTGTACTGATCATTACCACCAAGTATCATCAAGATTGGGTGAAAAAAAATTTGCTGGTATTTCGGAAACTCGTGATTTCTTAGAAGCTTGGGAACCCCTCTCAATGAAAGTGCTTTTCCACAGTCTGGGCCTAGGGCTACTTGAAGAGGAAACAAACCATAGCGACAAAACTGAGAACTCCTTTATTTTGTCAAGTTTCAAAGAGCTACTACAAACCATGTTGGATTTAGTGTTCCAAATTCATCTTTCTACATAGGAGAGAACATAGGGAAACCTAAATATAAAAACTGCTACTGTAGAAGAACGCTTCAACCTAGAAGAACAAAATTTGGTGAGCCAAGTGGGATTTGTGTACTGATCATTAGCACCAAGTATCATCAAGATTGGGTGAAAAAATATTTGCTGGTATTTCGGAAACTCGTTATTTCGTAGAAGCTTGGCAACCCCTCTCAATGAAAGTGCTTTCCACAGTCTGTGCCTAGGGCTACTTGAAGAGGAAACAAACCATAGAGACAAAACTAAGAACTCCTTTATTTTGTCAAGTTTCAAAGAGCTACTACAAACCTGTTGGATTTCGAGTTCCAAATTCATCTATCTATATGGGAGAGAACAGAGTGAAACCTAAATATAAAAACTGCTACTGTAGACGAACGCTTCAACCTATAAGAACAAAATTTGGTGAGCCAAGTGGGATTTGTGTACTGATCATTACCACCAAGTGTTATCAAGATTGGGTGAAAAAATATTTGCTGGTATTTCGGAAACTCGTTATTTCTTAGAAGCTTAGCAACCCCTCTCATTAAAGTGGTTTTCCACAGTCTGTGCTAGGGCTACTTGAAGAGGAAACAAACCATAGAGACAAAACTCAGAACTCTTTATTTTGTCAAGTTTCAAAGAGCTACTACAAACCAGGTTGCATTTAGAGTTCCAAATTCATCTATCTATATAGGAGAGAACAGAGAGAAACCTAAATATAAAAACTGCTACTGTAGACGAACGATTCAACCTAGAAGATCAAAATTTGGTGAGCCATGTGAGATTTGTGTACTGATCATTACCACCAAGTATCATCAAGATTGGGTGAAAAAATATTTGCTGGTATTTCGGAAACTTGTAATTTCTTAGAAGTTTGGCAAACTCTCTCAATGAAAGTGCTTTTCCACAGTCTGTGCCTAGGGCTACTTGAAGAGGAAACAAACCGTAGAGACAAAACTGAGAACTCCTTTATTTTGTCAAGTTTCAAAGAGCTACTACAAACCATGTTGGATTTAGAGTTCCAAATTCACATATCTATATAGGAGAGAAGAGAGGGAAACCTAAATATAAAAACTTCTACTGTAGGCGAACGCTTCAACCTAGAAGAACACAATTTGGTGAGCCAAGTGGGATTTGTGTACTGATCATTAGCAACCAGTATCTTCAAGATTGGGTGAAAAAATATTTGCTGGTACTTCGGAAACTCGTTATTTCTTAGAAGCTTGGCAACACCTCTCAATGAAAGTAGTTTTCCACAGTCTGTGCCTAGGGCTACTTGAAGAGGAAACAAACCATAGAGACAAAACTGAGAACTCCTTTATTTTGTCAAGTTTCAAAGAGCTACTACAATCCATGTTGGATTTAAAGTTCCAAATTCATCTATCTATATAGGAGAGAACAGAGAGAAACCTAAATATAAAAACTGCTACTGTAGACGAACGGTTCAACCTAGAAGAACAAAATTTGGTGAGCCAAGTGGGATTTGTGTACTGAACATTACCACCAAGTATCATCAAGATTGGGTGAAAAAATATTTGCTGGTATTTCGGAAACTCGTTATTTCTTAGAAGCTTAGCAACCCCTCTCAATGAAAGTGGTTTTCCACAGTCTGTGCCTAGGGCTACTTGAAGAGGAAACAAACCATAGAGACAAAACTGAGAACTCCTTTATTTTGTCAAGTTTCAAAGAGCTACTACAATCCATGTTGGATTTAAAGTTCCAAATTCATTGATCTATATAGGAGAGAACAGAGAGAAACCTAAATATAAAAACTGCTACTGTAGACGAACGCTTCAACCTAGAAGAACAAAATTTGGTGAGCCAAGTGGGATTTCTGTACTGATCATTACCACCAAGTATCAACTAGATTGGATGAAAAAATATTTGCTGGTATTTTGGAAACTCGTTATTTCTTAGAAGCTTGGCAACCCATCTCAATGAAAGTGCTTCCACAGTCTGTGCCTAGGGCTACTTGAAGAGGAAACAAACCATAGAGACAAAACTGAGAACTCCTTTATTTTGTCAAGTTTCAAAGAGCTACTACAATCCATGTTGGTTTTAGAGTTCCAAATTCATCTATCTATATAGGAGAGAACAGAGAGAAACCTAAATATAAAAACTGCTACTGTAGACGAACGCTTCAACCTAGAAGAACAAAATTTGGTGAGCCAAGTGGGATTTGTGTACTCATCATTACCACCAAGTATCATCAAGATTGGGTGAAAAAATATTTGCTGGTATTTCGGAAAATTGTAATTTCTTAGAAGCTTGGCAAACTCTCTCAATGAAAGTGCTTTCCACAGTCTGTGCCTAGGGCTACTTGAAGAGGAAACAAACCATACAGACAAAACTGAGAACTCCTTTATTTTGTCAAGTTTCAAAGAGCTACAACAAACCATGTTGTATTTAGAGTTCCAAATTCATATATCTATATATGAGAGAACAGAGTGAAAACTAAATATAAAATCTGCTACTGTAGACGAACGCTTCAACCTAGAAGAACAAAATTTGGTGAGCCAAGTGGGATTGGTGTACTGATCATTACCACCAAGTATCATCAAGATTGGGTGAAAAAATATTTGCTGGTATTTCGGAAACTCGTTATTTCTTAGAAGCTTGGCAACCCCTCTCAATTAAAGTGCTTTCCACAGTCTGTGCCTAGGGCTACTTGAAGAGGAAACAAACCATAGAGACAAAAGTGAGAACTCCTTTATTTTGTCAAGTTTCAAAGAGCTACTACAAACCATGTTGGATTTAGAGTTCCAAATTCATCTATCTATATGGGAGAGAACAGAGGGAAACCTAAATATAAAAATTGCTACTGTAGGCAAACGCTTCAACCTAGAAGAACAAAATTTGGTGAGCCAAGTGGGATTTGTGTACTGATCATTACCACCAAGTATCATCAAGATTGGGTGAAAAAAAATTTGCTGGTTTTTCGGAAAATCGTGATTTCTTAGAAGCTTGGGAACCCCTCTCAATGAAAGTGCTTTTAAACAGTCTGGGCCTATTACTACTTGAAGAGGAAACAAACCATAGCGACAAAACTGAGAACTCCTTTATTTTGTCAAGTTTCAAAGAGCTACTACAAACCATGTTGGATTTAGTGTTCCAAATTCATCTTTCTACATAGGAGAGAACATAGGGAAACCTAAATATAAAAACTGCTACTGTAGAAGAACGCTTCAACCTAGAAAAACAAAATTTGGTGAGCCAAGTGGGATTTGTGTACTGATCATTAGCACCAAGTATCATCAAGATTGGGTGAAAAAATATTTGCTGGTATTTCGGAAACTCGTTATTTCGTAGAAGCTTGGCAACCCCTCTCAATGAAAGTGCTTTCCACAGTCTGTGCCTAGGGCTACTTGAAGAGGAAACAAACCATAGAGACAAACTGAGAACTCCTTTATTTTGTCAAGTTTCAAAGAGCTACTAAAAACCAGGTTGGATTTAGAGTTCCAAATTCATCTATCTGTATAGGAGAGAACAGAGGGAAACCTAAATATAAAAACTGCTACTGTACACGAACGCTTCAACCTAGAAGAACTAAATTTGGTGAGCCAAGTGGGATGTGTGTACTGATGATTAGCAACAAGTATCATCAAGATTGGGTGAAAAAATATTTGCTGGTATTTCGGAAACTCGTTATTTCTTAGAAGCTTGGCAACCCCTCTCAATGAAAGTGCTTTTCCAAAGTCTGTGCCTAGGGCTACATGCAGAGGAAACAAACCATAGAGACAAAACTGAGAACTCCTTTATTTTGTCAAGTTTCAAAGAGCTACTACAAACCATGATGGATTTAGAGTTCCAAATTCATCTATCTATATATGAGAGAACATAGTGAAACCTAAATATAAAAACTGCTACTGTAGACGAACGCTTCAACCTAGAAGAACAAAATTTGGTGAGCCTAGTGGGATTTGTGTACTGATCATTAGCAACAAGTATCATCAAGATTGGGTGAAAAAATATTTGCTGGTATTTCGGAAACTCGTTATTTCTTAGAAGCTTGGCAACCCCCTCAATGAAAGTGCTTTTCCACAGTCTGTGCCTAGGGCTACTTGAAGAGGAAACAAACCATAGAGACAAAATTGAGAACTCCTTTATTTTGTCAAGTTTCAAAGAGCTACAACAAACCATGTTGGATTTAGAGTTCCAAATTCATCTTTCTATATAGGAGAGAACACAGGGAAACCTAAATATAAAAATTGCTACTGTAGACGAACGCTTCAACCTAGAAGAACAAAATTTGGTGAGCCAAGTGGGATATGTGTACTGATCATTACCACCAAGTATCATCAAGATTGGGTGAAAAAATATTTGCTGGTATTTCGGAAACTCGTTATTTCGTAGAAGCTTGGCAACCCCTCTCAATGAAAGTGCTTTTCCACAGTCTGTGCCTAGGGCTACTTGAAGAGGAAACAAACCATAGCGACAAAACTGAGAACTCCTTTATTTTGTCAAGTTTCACAGAGCTACTACAAACCATTATGGATTTAGAGTTCCAAATTCATCTATCTATATAGGAGAGAACAGAGAGAAACCTAAATATAAAAACTGTACTGTAGACGAACGCTTCAACCCAGAAAAACAAAATTTGGTGAGCCATGTGGGATTTGTGTACTGATCATTACCACCAAGTATCAACAAGATTGTGTGAAAAAATATTTGCTGGTATTTCGGAAACTCGTTATTTCTTAGAAGCTTGGCAACCCATCTCAATGAAAGTGCTTCCACAGTCTGTGCCTAGGGCTACTTGAAGAGGAAACAAACCATAGAGACAAAACTGAGAACTCCTTTATTTTGTCAAGTTTCAAAGAGCTACTACAATCCATTTTGGTTTTAGAGTTCCAAATTCATCTATCTATATAGGAGAGAACAGAGAGAAACCTAAATATAAAAACTGCTACTGTAGACGAACGCTTCAACCTAGAAGAACAAAATTTGGTGAGCCAAGTGGGATTTGTGTACTCATCATTACCACCAAGTATCATCAAGATTGGGTGAAAAAAAATTTGCTGGTATTTCGGAAACTCGTGATTTCTTAGAAGCTTGGGAACCCCTCTCAATGAAAGTGCTTTTCCACAGTCTGGGCCTAGGGCTACTTGAAGAGGAAACAAACCATAGCGACAAAACTGAGAACTCCTTTATTTTGTCAAGTTTCAAAGAGCTACTACAAACCATGTTGGATTTAGTGTTCCAAATTCATCTTTCTACATAGGAGAGAACATAGGGAAACCTAAATATAAAAACTGCTACTGTAGAAGAACGCTTCAACCTAGAAGAACAAAATTTGGTGAGCCAAGTGGGATTTGTGTACTGATCATTAGCACCAAGTATCATCAAGATTGGGTGAAAAAATATTTGCTGGTATTTCGGAAACTCGTTATTTCGTAGAAGCTTGGCAACCCCTCTCAATGAAAGTGCTTTCCACAGTCTGTGCCTAGGGCTACTTGAAGAGGAAACAAACCATAGAGACAAAACTAAGAACTCCTTTATTTTGTCAAGTTTCAAAGAGCTACTACAAACCATGTTGGATTTCGAGTTCCAAATTCATCTATCTATATGGGAGAGAACAGAGTGAAACCTAAATATAAAAACTGCTACTGTAGACGAACGCTTCAACCTACAAGAACAAAATTTGGTGAGCCAAGTGGGATTTGTGTACTGATCATTACCACCAAGTGTTATCAAGATTGGGTGAAAAAATATTTGCTGGTATTTCGGAAACTCGTTATTTCTTAGAAGCTTAGCAACCCCTCTCATTAAAGTGGTTTTCCACAGTCTGTGCTAGGGCTACTTGAAGAGGAAACAAACCATAGAGACAAAACTCAGAACTCTTTATTTTGTCAAGTTTCAAAGAGCTACTACAAACCAGGTTGCATTTAGAGTTCCAAATTCATCTATCTATATAGGAGAGAACAGAGAGAAACCTAAATATAAAAACTGCTACTGTAGACGAACGATTCAACCTAGAAGATCAAAATTTGGTGAGCCATGTGAGATTTGTGTACTGATCATTACCACCAAGTATCATCAAGATTGGGTGAAAAAATATTTGCTGGTATTTCGGAAACTTGTAATTTCTTAGAAGTTTGGCAAACTCTCTCAATGAAAGTGCTTTTCCACAGTCTGTGCCTAGGGCTACTTGAAGAGGAAACACACCGTAGAGACAAAACTGAGAACTCCTTTATTTTGTCAAGTTTCAAAGAGCTACTACAAACCATGTTGGATTTAGAGTTCCAAATTCATCTATCTATATGGGAGAGAACAGAGGGAAACCTAAATATAAAAATTGCCACTGTAGACAAACGCTTCAACCTAGAAGAACAAAATTTGGTGAGCCAAGTGGGATTTGTGTACTTATCATTACCACCAAGTATCATCAAGATTGGGTGAAAAAAAATTTGCTGGTATTTCGGAAACTCGTGATTTCTTAGAAGCTTGGGAACCCCTCTCAATGAAAGTGCTTTTCCACAGTCTGGGCCTAGGGCTACTTGAAGAGGAAACAAACCATAGCGACAAAACTGAGAACTCCTTTATTTTGTCAAGTTTCAAAGAGCTACTACAAACCATGTTGGATTTAGTGTTCCAAATTCATCTTTCTACATAGGAGAGAACATAGGGAAACCTAAATATAAAAACTGCTACTGTAGAAGAACGCTTCAACCTAGAAGAACAAAATTTGGTGAGCCAAGTGGGATTTGTGTACTGATCATTAGCACCAAGTATCATCAAGATTGGGTGAAAAAATATTTGCTGGTATTTCGGAAACTCGTTATTTCGTAGAAGCTTGGCAACCCCTCTCAATGAAAGTGCTTTCCACAGTCTGTGCCTAGGGCTACTTGAAGAGGAAACAAACCATAGAGACAAAACTAAGAACTCCTTTATTTTGTCAAGTTTCAAAGAGCTACTACAAACCATGTTGGATTTCGAGTTCCAAATTCATCTATCTATATGGGAGAGAACAGAGTGAAACCTAAATATAAAAACTGCTACTGTAGACGAACGCTTCAACCTATAAGAACAAAATTTGGTGAGCCAAGTGGGATTTGTGTACTGATCATTACCACCAAGTGTTATCAAGATTGGGTGAAAAAATATTTGCTGGTATTTCGGAAACTCGTTATTTCTTAGAAGCTTAGCAACCCCTCTCATTAAAGTGGTTTTCCACAGTCTGTGCTAGGGCTACTTGAAGAGGAAACAAACCATAGAGACAAAACTCAGAACTCTTTATTTTGTCAAGTTTCAAAGAGCTACTACAAACCAGGTTGCATTTAGAGTTCCAAATTCATCTATCTATATAGGAGAGAACAGAGAGAAACCTAAATATAAAAACTGCTACTGTAGACGAACGATTCAACCTAGAAGATCAAAATTTGGTGAGCCATGTGAGATTTGTGTACTGATCATTACCACCAAGTATCATCAAGATTGGGTGAAAAAATATTTGCTGGTATTTCGGAAACTTGTAATTTCTTAGAAGTTTGGCAAACTCTCTCAATGAAAGTGCTTTTCCACAGTCTGTGCCTAGGGCTACTTGAAGAGGAAACAAACCGTAGAGACAAAACTGAGAACTCCTTTATTTTGTCAAGTTTCAAAGAGCTACTACAAACCATGTTGGATTTAGAGTTCCAAATTCACATATCTATATAGGAGAGAAGAGAGGGAAACCTAAATATAAAAACTTCTACTGTAGGCGAACGCTTCAACCTAGAAGAACACAATTTGGTGAGCCAAGTGGGATTTGTGTACTGATCATTAGCAACCAGTATCTTCAAGATTGGGTGAAAAAATATTTGCTGGTACTTCGGAAACTCGTTATTTCTTAGAAGCTTGGCAACACCTCTCAATGAAAGTAGTTTTCCACAGTCTGTGCCTAGGGCTACTTGAAGAGGAAACAAACCATAGAGACAAAACTGAGAACTCCTTTATTTTGTCAAGTTTCAAAGAGCTACTACAATCCATGTTGGATTTAAAGTTCCAAATTCATCTATCTATATAGGAGAGAACAGAGAGAAACCTAAATATAAAAACTGCTACTGTAGACGAACGGTTCAACCTAGAAGAACAAAATTTGGTGAGCCAAGTGGGATTTGTGTACTGAACATTACCACCAAGTATCATCAAGATTGGGTGAAAAAATATTTGCTGGTATTTCGGAAACTCGTTATTTCTTAGAAGCTTAGCAACCCCTCTCAATGAAAGTGGTTTTCCACAGTCTGTGCCTAGGGCTACTTGAAGAGGAAACAAACCATAGAGACAAAACTGAGAACTCCTTTATTTTGTCAAGTTTCAAAGAGCTACTACAATCCATGTTGGATTTAAAGTTCCAAATTCATTGATCTATCTAGGAGAGAACAGAGAGAAACCTAAATATAAAAACTGCTACTGTAGACGAACGCTTCAACCTAGAAGAACAAAATTTGGTGAGCCAAGTGGGATTTCTGTACTGATCATTACCACCAAGTATCAACTAGATTGGATGAAAAAATATTTGCTGGTATTTTGGAAACTCGTTATTTCTTAGAAGCTTGGCAACCCATCTCAATGAAAGTGCTTCCACAGTCTGTGCCTAGGGCTACTTGAAGAGGAAACAAACCATAGAGACAAAACTGAGAACTCCTTTATTTTGTCAAGTTTCAAAGAGCTACTACAATCCATGTTGGTTTTAGAGTTCCAAATTCATCTATCTATATAGGAGAGAACAGAGAGAAACCTAAATATAAAAACTGCTACTGTAGACGAACGCTTCAACCTAGAAGAACAAAATTTGGTGAGCCAAGTGGGATTTGTGTACTCATCATTACCACCAAGTATCATCAAGATTGGGTGAAAAAATATTTGCTGGTATTTCGGAAAATTGTAATTTCTTAGAAGCTTGGCAAACTCTCTCAATGAAAGTGCTTTCCACAGTCTGTGCCTAGGGCTACTTGAAGAGGAAACAAACCATACAGACAAAACTGAGAACTCCTTTATTTTGTCAAGTTTCAAAGAGCTACTACAAACCATGTTGTATTTAGAGTTCCAAATTCATATATCTATATATGAGAGAACAGAGTGAAAACTAAATATAAAATCTGCTACTGTAGACGAACGCTTCAACCTAGAAGAACAAAATTTGGTGAGCCAAGTGGGATTGGTGTACTGATCATTACCACCAAGTATCATCAAGATTGGGTGAAAAAATATTTGCTGGTATTTCGGAAACTCGTTATTTCTTAGAAGCTTGGCAACCCCTCTCAATTAAAGTGCTTTCCACAGTCTGTGCCTAGGGCTACTTGAAGAGGAAACAAACCATAGAGACAAAAGTGAGAACTCCTTTATTTTGTCAAGTTTCAAAGAGCTACTACAAACCATGTTGGATTTAGAGTTCCAAATTCATCTATCTATATGGGAGAGAACAGAGGGAAACCTAAATATAAAAATTGCTACTGTAGGCAAACGCTTCAACCTAGAAGAACAAAATTTGGTGAGCCAAGTGGGATTTGTGTACTGATCATTACCACCAAGTATCATCAAGATTGGGTGAAAAAAAATTTGCTGGTTTTTCGGAAAATCGTGATTTCTTAGAAGCTTGGGAACCCCTCTCAATGAAAGTGCTTTTAAACAGTCTGGGCCTAGGACTACTTGAAGAGGAAACAAACCATAGCGACAAAACTGAGAACTCCTTTATTTTGTCAAGTTTCAAAGAGCTACTACAAACCATGTTGGATTTAGTGTTCCAAATTCATCTTTCTACATAGGAGAGAACATAGGGAAACCTAAATATAAAAACTGCTACTGTAGAAGAACGCTTCAACCTAGAAAAACAAAATTTGGTGAGCCAAGTGGGATTTGTGTACTGATCATTAGCACCAAGTATCATCAAGATTGGGTGAAAAAATATTTGCTGGTATTTCGGAAACTCGTTATTTCGTAGAAGCTTGGCAACCCCTCTCAATGAAAGTGCTTTCCACAGTCTGTGCCTAGGGCTACTTGAAGAGGAAACAAACCATAGAGGCAAAACTGAGAACTCCTTTATTTTGTCAAGTTTCAAAGAGCTACTACAAACCAGGTTGGATTTAGAGTTCCAAATTCATCTATCTGTATAGGAGAGAACAGAGGGAAACCTAAATATAAAAACTGCTACTGTACACGAACGCTTCAACCTAGAAGAACTAAATTTGGTGAGATAAGTGGGATGTGTGTACTGATGATTAGCAACAAGTATCATCAAGATTGGGTGAAAAAATATTTGCTGGTATTTCGGAAACTCGTTATTTCTTAGAAGCTTGGCAACCCCTCTCAATGAAAGTGCTTTTAGAAAGTCTGTGCCTAGGGCTACATGCAGAGGAAACAAACCATAGAGACAAAACTGAGAACTCCTTTATTTTGTCAAGTTTCAAAGAGCTACTACAAACCATGTTGGATTTAGAGTTCCAAATTCATCTATCTATATATGAGAGAACATAGTGAAACCTAAATATAAAAACTGCTACTGTAGACGAACGCTTCAACCTAGAAGAACAAAATTTGGTGAGCCTAGTGGGATTTGTGTACTGATCATTAGCAACAAGTATCATCAAGATTGGGTGAAAAAATATTTGCTGGTATTTCGGAAACTCGTTATTTCTTAGAAGCTTGGCAACCCCCTCAATGAAAGTGCTTTTCCACAGTCTGTGCCTAGGGCTACTTGAAGAGGAAACAAACCATAGAGACAAAACTGAGAACTCCTTTATTTTGTCAAGTTTCAAAGAGCTACAACAAACCATGTTGGATTTAGAGTTCCAAATTCATCTTTCTATATAGGAGAGAACAGAGGGAAACCTAAATATAAAAATTGCTACTGTAGACGAACGCTTCAACCTAGAAGAACAAAATTTGGTGAGCCAAGTGGGATATGTGTACTGATCATTACCACCAAGTATCATCAAGATTGGGTGAAAAAATATTTGCTGGTATTTCGGAAACTCGTTATTTCGTAGAAGCTTGGCAACCCCTCTCAATGAAAGTGCTTTTCCACAGTCTGTGCCTAGGGTTACTTGAAGAGGAAACAAACCATAGCGACAAAACTGAGAACTCCTTTATTTTGTCAAGTTTCAAAGAGCTACTACAAACCCTGTTGGATTTAGAGTTCCAAATTCATCTTTCTACATAGGAGAGAACAGAGGGAAACCTAAATATAAAAACTGCTACTGTAGACGAACGCTTCAACCTAGAAGAACAAAATTTGGTGAGCCAAGTGGGATTTGTGTACTGATCATTAGCACCAAGTATCATCAAGATTGGGTGAAAAAATATTTGCTGGTATTTCGGAAACTCGTTATTTCGTAGAAGCTTGGCAACCCCTCTCAATGAAAGTGCTTTCCACAGTCTGTGCCTAGGGCTACTTGAAGAGGAAACAAACCATAGAGACAAAACTGAGAACTCCTTTATTTTGACAAGTTTCAAAGAGCTACTACAAACCATGTTGGATTTCGAGTTCCAATTTCATCTATCTATATGGGAGAGAACAGAGTGAAACCTAAATATAAAAACTGCTACTGTAGACGAACGCTTCAACCTAGGAGAACAAAATTTGGTGAACCAAGTGGGATTTGTGTACTGATCATTAGCACCAAGTATCATCAAGATTGGGTGAAAAAATATTTGCTGGTATTTCGGAAACTCGTTATTTCGAAGAAGCTTGGCAACCCCTCTCAATGAAAGTGCTTTCCACAGTCTGTGCCTAGGGCTACTTTAAGAGGAAACAAACCATAGAGACAAAACTGAGAACTCCTTTATTTTGTCAAGTTTCAAAGAGCTGCTACAAACCGTGTTGGATTTCGAGTTCCAAATTCATCTACCTATATGGGAGAGAACAGAGTGAAACCTAAATATAAAAACTGCTACTGTAGACGAACGCTTCAACCTAGAAGAACAAAATTTGGTGAGCCAAGTGGGATTTGTGGACTGATCATTACCACCAAGTATTATCAAGATTGGGTGAAAAAATATTTGCTGGAATTTCGGAAACTCGTTATTTCGTAGAAGTTTGGCAACCCCTCTCAATGAAAGTGCTTTCCACAGTCTGTGCCTAGGGCTACTTGAAGAGGAAACAAACCATAGAGACAAAACTGAGAACTCCTTTATTTTGTCAAGTTTCAAAGAGCTACTACAAACCATGTTGGATTTAGAGTTCCAAATTCATCTATCTGTATAGGAGAGAACAGAGGGAAACCTAAATATAAAAACTGCTAGTGTACACGAACGCTTCAACCTAGAAGAACTAAATTTGGTGAGCCTAGTGGGATTTGTGTACTGATCATTAGCAACAAGTATCATCAAGATTGGGTGAAAAAATATTTGCTCGTATTTCGGAAACTCGTTATTTCTTAGAAGCTTGGCAACCCCTCTCAATGAAAGTGCTTTTCCACAGTCTGTGCCTAGGGCTACTTGAAGAGGAAACAAACCATAGAGACAAAACTGAGAACTCCTTTATTTTGTCAAGTTTCAAAGAGCTACAACAAACCATGGTGGATTTTAGTTCCAAATTCATCTTTCTATATAGGAGAGAACAGAGGGAAAACTAAATATAAAAATTGCTACTGTAGACGAACGCTTCAACCTAGAAGAACAAAATTTGGTGAGCCAAGTGGGATTTGTGTACTGATCATTACCACGAAGTATCATCAAGATTGGGTGAAAAAATATTTGCTGGTATTTCAGAAACTCGTTATTTCTTAGAAGCTTGGCAACCCCTCTCAATGAAAGTGCTTTTCCACAGTCTGTGCCTAGGGGACTTGAAGAGGAAACAAACCAAAGAGACAAATCTGAGAACTCCTTTATTTTGTCAAGTTTCACAGAGCTACTACAAACCATTATGGATTTAGAGTTCCAAATTCATCTATCTATATAGGAGAGAACAGAGAGAAACCTAAATATAAAAACTGTACTGTAGACGAACGCTTCAACCCAGAAAAACAAAATTTGGTGAGCCATGTGGGATTTGTGTACTGATCATTACCACCAAGTATCAACAAGATTGTGTGAAAAAATATTTGCTGGTATTTCGGAAACTCGTTATTTCTTAGAAGCTTGGCAACCCATCTCAATGAAAGTGCTTCCACAGTCTGTGCCTAGGGCTACTTGAAGAGGAAACAAACCATAGAGACAAAACTGAGAACTCCTTTATTTTGTCAAGTTTCAAAGAGCTACTACAATCCATGTTGGTTTTAGAGTTCCAAATTCATCTATCTATATAGGAGAGAACAGAGAGAAACCTAAATATAAAAACTGCTACTGTAGACGAACGCTTCAACCTAGAAGAACAAAATTTGGTGAGCCAAGTGGGATTTGTGTACTCATCATTACCACCAAGTATCAACAAGATTGGGTGAAAAAATATTTGCTGGTATTTCGGAAAATTGTAATTTCTTAGAAGCTTGGCAAACTCTCTCAATGAAAGTGCTTTCCACAGTCTGTGCCTAGGGCTACTTGAAGAGGAAACAAACCATACAGACAAAACTGAGAACTCCTTTATTTTGTCAAGTTTCAAAGAGCTACTACAAACCATGTTGGATTTAGAGTTCCAAATTCATCTATCTATATGGGAGAGAACAGAGGGAAACCTAAATATAAAAATTGCTACTGTAGACAAACGCTTCAACCTAGAAGAACAAAATTTGGTGAGCCAAGTGGGATTTGTGTACTGATCATTACCACCAAGTATCATCAAGATTGGGTGAAAAAAAATTTGCTGGTATTTCGGAAACTCGTGATTTCTTAGAAGCTTGGGAACCCCTCTCAATGAAAGTGCTTTTCCACAGTCTGGGCCTAGGGCTACTTGAAGAGGAAACAAACCATAGCGACAAAACTGAGAACTCCTTTATTTTGTCAAGTTTCAAAGAGCTACTACAAACCATGTTGGATTTAGTGTTCCAAATTCATCTTTCTACATAGGAGAGAACATAGGGAAACCTAAATATAAAAACTGCTACTGTAGAAGAACGCTTCAACCTAGAAGAACAAAATTTGGTGAGCCAAGTGGGATTTGTGTACTGATCATTAGCACCAAGTATCATCAAGATTGGGTGAAAAAATATTTGCTGGTATTTCGGAAACTCGTTATTTCGTAGAAGCTTGGCAACCCCTCTCAATGAAAGTGCTTTCCACAGTCTGTGCCTAGGGCTACTTGAAGAGGAAACAAACCATAGAGACAAAACTAAGAACTCCTTTATTTTGTCAAGTTTCAAAGAGCTACTACAAACCATGTTGGATTTCGAGTTCCAAATTCATCTATCTATATGGGAGAGAACAGAGTGAAACCTAAATATAAAAACTGCTACTGTAGACGAACGCTTCAACCTATAAGAACAAAATTTGGTGAGCCAAGTGGGATTTGTGTACTGATCATTACCACCAAGTGTTATCAAGATTGGGTGAAAAAATATTTGCTGGTATTTCGGAAACTCGTTATTTCTTAGAAGCTTAGCAACCCCTCTCATTAAAGTGGTTTTCCACAGTCTGTGCTAGGGCTACTTGAAGAGGAAACAAACCATAGAGACAAAACTCAGAACTCTTTATTTTGTCAAGTTTCAAAGAGCTACTACAAACCAGGTTGCATTTAGAGTTCCAAATTCATCTATCTATATAGGAGAGAACAGAGAGAAACCTAAATATAAAAACTGCTACTGTAGACGAACGATTCAACCTAGAAGATCAAAATTTGGTGAGCCATGTGAGATTTGTGTACTGATCATTACCACCAAGTATCATCAAGATTGGGTGAAAAAATATTTGCTGGTATTTCGGAAACTTGTAATTTCTTAGAAGTTTGGCAAACTCTCTCAATGAAAGTGCTTTTCCACAGTCTGTGCCTAGGGCTACTTGAAGAGGAAACAAACCGTAGAGACAAAACTGAGAACTCCGTTATTTTGTCAAGTTTCAAAGAGCTACTACAAACCATGTTGGATTTAGAGTTCCAAATTCATCTTTCTACATAGGAGAGAACAGAGGGAAACCTAAATATAAAAACTGCTACTGTAGACGAACGCTTCAACCTAGAAGAACAAAATTTGGTGAGCCAAGTGGGATTTGTGTACTGATCATTAGCACCAAGTATCATCAAGATTGGGTGAAAAAATATTTGCTGGTATTTCGGAAACTCGTTATTTCGTAGAAGCTTGGCAACCCCTCTCAATGAAAGTGCTTTCCACAGTCTGTGCCTAGGGCTACTTGAAGAGGAAACAAACCATAGAGACAAAACTGAGAACTCCTTTATTTTGACAAGTTTCAAAGAGCTACTACAAACCATGTTGGATTTCGAGTTCCAATTTCATCTATCTATATGGGAGAGAACAGAGTGAAACCTAAATATAAAAACTGCTACTGTAGACGAACGCTTCAACCTAGGAGAACAAAATTTGGTGAACCAAGTGGGATTTGTGTACTGATCATTAGCACCAAGTATCATCAAGATTGGGTGAAAAAATATTTGCTGCTATTTCGGAAACTCGTTATTTCGAAGAAGCTTGGCAACCCCTCTCAATGAAAGTGCTTTCCACAGTCTGTGCCTAGGGCTACTTTAAGAGGAAACAAACCATAGAGACAAATCTGAGAACTCCTTTATTTTGTCAAGTTTCAAAGAGCTACTACAAACCGTGTTGGATTTCGAGTTCCAAATTCATCTACCTATATGGGAGAGAACAGAGTGAAACCTAAATATAAAAACTGCTACTGTAGACGAACGCTTCAACCTAGAAGAACAAAATTTGGTGAGCCAAGTGGGATTTGGGGACTGATCATTACCACCAAGTATTATCAAGATTGGGTGAAAAAATATTTGCTGGTATTTCGGAAACTCGTTATTTCGTAGAAGTTTGGCAACCCCTCTCAATGAAAGTGCTTTCCACAGTCTGTGCCTAGGGCTACTTGAAGAGGAAACAAACCATAGAGACAAAACTGAGAACTCCTTTATTTTGTCAAGTTTCAAAGAGCTACTACAAACCTTGTTGGATTTAGAGTTCCAAATTCATCTATCTGTATAGGAGAGAACAGAGGTAAACCTAAATATAAAAACTGCTAGTGTACACGAACGCTTCAACCTAGAAGAACTAAATTTGGTGAGCCAAGTGGGATGTGTGTACTGATGATTAGCAACAAGTATCATCAAGATTGGGTGAAAAAATATTTGCTGGTATTTCGGAAACTCGTTATTTCTTAGAAGCTTGGCAACCCCTCTCAATGAAAGTGCTTTTCCAAAGTCTGTGCCTAGGGCTACATGAAGAGGAAACAAACCATAGAGACAAAACTGAGAACTCCTT
Source organism: Callospermophilus lateralis (assembly GCF_048772815.1). Taxonomy (NCBI): domain Eukaryota; kingdom Metazoa; phylum Chordata; class Mammalia; order Rodentia; family Sciuridae; genus Callospermophilus; species Callospermophilus lateralis. The sequence goes on along the minus strand of NW_027513347.1, from coordinate 9,981 downwards.
TATTTTGTCAAGTTTCAAAGAGCTACTACAAACCATGTTGGATTTAGAGTTCCAAATTCATCTATCTATATATGAGAGAACATAGTGAAACCTAAATATAAAAACTGCTACTGTAGACGAACGCTTCAACCTAGAAGAACAAAATTTGGTGAGCCTAGTGGGATTTGTGTACTGATCATTAGCAACAAGTATCATCAAGATTGGGTGAAAAAATATTTGCTCGTATTTTGGAAAATCGTTATTTCGTAGAAGCTTGGCAACCCCTCTCAATGAATGTGCTTTCCACAGTCTGTGCCTAGGGCTACTTGAAGAGGAAACAAACCATAGAGACAAAACTGAGAACTCCTTTATTTTGTCAAGTTTCAAAGAGCTACAACAAACCATGTTGGATTTTAGTTCCAAATTCATCTTTCTATATAGGAGAGAACAGAGGGAAACCTAAATATAAAAATTGCTACTGTAGACGAACGCTTCAACCTAGAAGAACAAAATTTGGTGAGCCAAGTGGGATTTGTGTACTGATCATTACCACGAAGTATCATCAAGATTGGGTGAAAAAATATTTGCTGGTATTTCAGAAACTCGTTATTTCTTAGAAGCTTGGCAACCCCTCTCAATGAAAGTGCTTTTCCACAGTCTGTGCCTAGGGGACTTGAAGAGGAAACAAACCAAAGAGACAAATCTGAGAACTCCTTTATTTTGTCAAGTTTCACAGAGCTACTACAAACCATTATGGATTTAGAGTTCCAAATTCATCTATCTATATAGGAGAGAACAGAGAGAAACCTAAATATAAAAACTGTACTGTAGACGAACGCTTCATCCCAGAAAAACAAAATTTGGTGAGCCATGTGGGATTTGTGTACTGATCATTACCACCAAGTATCAACAAGATTGTGTGAAAAAATATTTGCTGGTATTTCGGAAACTTGTTATTTCTTAGAAGCTTGGCAACCCATCTCAATGAAAGTGCGTTCCACTGTCTGTGCCTAGGGCTACTTGAAGAGGAAACAAACCGTAGAGACAAAACTGAGAACTCCTTTATTTTGTCAAGTTTCAAAGAGCTACCACAAACCATGTTGGATTTAGAGTTCCAAATTCATCTATCTATATATGAGAGAACAGAGTGAAACCTAAATATAAAAACTGCTACTGTAGACGAACGCTTCAACCTAGAAGAACAAAATTTGGTGAGCCAAGTGGGATTGGTGTACTGATCATTACCACCAAGTATCATCAAGATTGGGTGAAAAAATATTTGCTGGTATTTCGGAAACTCGTGATTTCTTAGAAGCTTGGGAACCCCTCTCAATGAAAGTGCTTTTCCACAGTCTGTGCCTAGGGCTACTTGAAGAGGAAACAAACCATAGCGACAAAACTGAGAACTCCTTTATTTTGTCAAGTTTCAAAGAGCTACTACAAACCATGTTGGATTTAGAGTTCCAAATTCATCTTTCTATATAGGAGAGAACAGAGGGAAACCTAAATATAAAAACTGCTACTGTAGACGAACGCTTCAACCTAGAAGAACAAAATTTGGTGAGCCAAGTGGGATTTGTGTACTGATCAATAGCACCAAGTATCATCAAGATTGGGTGAAAAAATATTTGCTGGTATTTCGGAAACTCGTGATTTCTTAGAAGCTTGGGAACCCCTCTCAATGAAAGTGCATTTCCACAGTCTGTGCCTAGGGCTACTTGAAGAGGAAACAAACCCTAGGGACAAAACTGAGAACTCCTTTATTTTGTCAAGTTTCAAAGAGCTACTACAAACCATGTTGGATTTAGAGTTCCAAATTCATCTTTCTATATAGGAGAGAACACAGGAAAATCTAAATATAAAAACTGCTACTGTAGACGAACGCTTGCCTAGAAGAACAAAATTTGGTGAGCCAAGTGGAATTTGTGTACTGATCATTAGCACCAAGTATCATCAAGATTGGGTGAAAAAATATTTGCTACTATTTCGGAAAATCGTTATTTCGTAGAAGCTTGGCAACCCCTCTCAATGAATGTGCTTTCCACAGTCTGTGCCTAGGGCTACTTGAAGAGGAAACAAACCATAGAGACAAAACTGAGAACTCCTTTATTTTGTCAAGTTTCAAAGAGCTACTACAAACCATGTTGGATTTAGAGTTCCAAATTCATCTATCTATATGGGAGAGAACAGAGGGAAACCTAAATATAAAAACTGCTAGTGTACACGAACGCTTCAACCTAGAAGAACTAAATTTGGTGAGCCAAGTGGGATGTGTGTACTGATCATTACCACCAAGTATTATCAAGATTGGGTGAAAAAATATTTGCTGGTATTTCGGAAACTCGTTTTTTCGTAGAAGCTTGGCAACCCCTCTCAATGAAATTGCTTTCCACAGTCTCTGCCTAGGGCTACTTGAAGAGGAAACAAACCATAGGGACAAAACTGAGAACTCCTTTATTTTGTCAAGTTTCAAAGAGCTACTACAAACCATGTTGGATTTCGAGTTCCAAATTCATCTATCTATATGGGAGAGAACAAAGGGAAACCTAAATATAAAAACTGCTACTGTAGACGAACGCTTCAACCTAGAAGGACAAAATTTGGTGAGCCTAGTGGGATTTGTGTACTGATCATTAGCAACAAGTATCATCAAGATTGGGTGAAAAAATATTTGCTGGTATTTCGGAAACTCGTTATTTCGAAGAAGCTTGGCAACCCCTCTCAATGAAAGTGCTTTTCCACAGTCTGTGCCTAGGGCTACTTGAAGAGGAAACAAACCATAGAGACAAAACTGAGAACTCCTTTATTTTGTCAAGTTTCAAAGAGCTACTACAAACCATGTTGGATTTTAGTTCCAAATTCATCTTTCTATATAGGAGAGAACAGAGGGAAACCTAAATATAAAAATTGCTACTGTAGACGAACGCTTCAACCTAGAAGAACAAAATTTGGTGAGCCAAGTGGGATTTGTGTACTGATCATTACCACGAAGTATCATCAAGATTGGGTGAAAAAATATTTGCTGGTATTTCGGAAACTCATTATTTCGAAGAAGCTTGGCAACCCCTCTCAATGAAAGTGCTTTTCCACAGTCTGTGCCTAGGGCTACTTGAAGAGGAAACAAACCATAGAGACAAAACTGAGAACTCCTTTATTTTGTCAAGTTTCAAAGAGCTACTACAAACCATGTTGGATTTAGAGTTCCAAATTCATCTATCTATATGGGAGAGAACAGAGGGAAACCTAAATATAAAAACTGCTAGTGTACACGAACGCTTCAACCTAGAAGAACTAAATTTGGTGAGCCAAGTGGGATGTGTGTACTGATCATTACCACCAAGTATTATCAAGATTGGGTGAAAAAATATTTGCTGGTATTTCGGAAACTCGTTTTTTCGTAGAAGCTTGGCAACCCCTCTCAATGAAAGTGCTTTCCACAGTCTGTGCCTAGGGCTACTTTAAGAGGAAACAAACCATAGAGACAAAACTGAGAACTCCTTTTTTTTGTCAAGTTTCAAAGAGCTGCTACAAACCGTGTTGGATTTCGAGTTCCAAATTCATCTACCTATATGGGAGAGAACAGAGTGAAACCTAAATATAAAAACTGCTACTGTAGACGAACGCTTCAACCTAGAAGAACAAAATTTGGTGAGCCAAGTGGGATTTGTGAACTGATCATTACCACCAAGTATTATCAAGATTGGGTGAAAAAATATTTGCTGGAATTTCGGAAACTCGTTATTTCGTAGAAGTTTGGCAACCCCTCTCAATGAAAGTGCTTTCCACAGTCTGTGCCTAGGGCTACTTGAAGAGGAAACAAACCATAGAGACAAAACTGAGAACTCCTTTATTTTGTCAAGTTTCAAAGAGCTACTACAAACCATGTTGGATTTAGAGTTCCAAATTCATCTATCTGTATAGGAGAGAACAGAGGGAAACCTAAATATAAAAACTGCTAGTGTACACGAACGCTTCAACCTAGAAGAACTAAATTTGGTGAGCCTAGTGGGATTTGTGTACTGATCATTAGCAACAAGTATCATCAAGATTGGGTGAAAAAATATTTGCTCGTATTTCGGAAACTCGTTATTTCTTAGAAGCTTGGCAACCCCTCTCAATGAAAGTGCTTTTCCACAGTCTGTGCCTAGGGCTACTTGAAGAGGAAACAAACCATAGAGACAAAACTGAGAACTCCTTTATTTTGTCAAGTTTCAAAGAGCTACAACAAACCATGGTGGATTTTAGTTCCAAATTCATCTTTCTATATAGGAGAGAACAGAGGGAAAACTAAATATAAAAATTGCTACTGTAGACGAACGCTTCAACCTAGAAGAACAAAATTTGGTGAGCCAAGTGGGATTTGTGTACTGATCATTACCACGAAGTATCATCAAGATTGGGTGAAAAAATATTTGCTGGTATTTCAGAAACTCGTTATTTCTTAGAAGCTTGGCAACCCCTCTCAATGAAAGTGCTTTTCCACAGTCTGTGCCTAGGGGACTTGAAGAGGAAACAAACCAAAGAGACAAATCTGAGAACTCCTTTATTTTGTCAAGTTTCACAGAGCTACTACAAACCATTATGGATTTAGAGTTCCAAATTCATCTATCTATATAGGAGAGAACAGAGAGAAACCTAAATATAAAAACTGTACTGTAGACGAACGCTTCAACCCAGAAAAACAAAATTTGGTGAGCCATGTGGGATTTGTGTACTGATCATTACCACCAAGTATCAACAAGATTGTGTGAAAAAATATTTGCTGGTATTTCGGAAACTCGTTATTTCTTAGAAGCTTGGCAACCCATCTCAATGAAAGTGCTTCCACAGTCTGTGCCTAGGGCTACTTGAAGAGGAAACAAACCATAGAGACAAAACTGAGAACTCCTTTATTTTGTCAAGTTTCAAAGAGCTACTACAATCCATGTTGGTTTTAGAGTTCCAAATTCATCTATCTATATAGGAGAGAACAGAGAGAAACCTAAATATAAAAACTGCTACTGTAGACGAACGCTTCAACCTAGAAGAACAAAATTTGGTGAGCCAAGTGGGATTTGTGTACTCATCATTACCACCAAGTATCATCAAGATTGGGTGAAAAAATATTTGCTGGTATTTCGGAAACTTGTAATTTCTTAGAAGCTTGGCAAACTCTCTCAATGAAAGTGCTTTCCACAGTCTGTGCCTAGGGCTACTTGAAGAGGAAACAAACCATACAGACAAAACTGAGAACTCCTTTATTTTGTCAAGTTTCAAAGAGCTACTACAAACCATGTTGGATTTAGAGTTCCAAATTCATCTATCTATATGGGAGAGAACAGAGGGAAACCTAAATATAAAAATTGCTACTGTAGACAAACGCTTCAACCTAGAAGAACAAAATTTGGAGAGCCAAGTGGGATTTGTGTACTGATCATTACCACCAAGTATCATCAAGATTGGGTGAAAAAAAATTTGCTGGCATTTCGGAAACTCGTGATTTCTTAGAAGCTTGGGAACCCCTCTCAATGAAAGTGCTTTTCCACAGTCTGGGCCTAGGGCTACTTGAAGAGGAAACAAACCATAGCGACAAAACTGAGAACTCCTTTATTTTGTCAAGTTTCAAAGAGCTACTACAAACCATGTTGGATTTAGTGTTCCAAATTCATCTTTCTACATAGGAGAGAACATAGGGAAACCTAAATATAAAAACTGCTACTGTAGAAGAACGCTTCAACCTAGAAGAACAAAATTTGGTGAGCCAAGTGGGATTTGTGTACTGATCATTAGCACCAAGTATCATCAAGATTGGGTGAAAAAAATATTTGCTGGTATTTCGGAACTCGTTATTTCGTAGAAGCTTGGCAACCCCTCTCAATGAAAGTGCTTTCCACAGTCTGTGCCTAGGGCTACTTGAAGAGGAAACAAACCATAGAGACAAAACTAAGAACTCCTTTATTTTGTCAAGTTTCAAAGAGCTACTACAAACCATGTTGGATTTCGAGTTCCAAATTCATCTATCTATATGGGAGAGAACAGAGTGAAACCTAAATATAAAAACTGCTACTGTAGACGAACGCTTCAACCTATAAGAACAAAATTTGGTGAGCCAAGTGGGATTTGTGTACTGATCATTACCACCAAGTGTTATCAAGATTGGGTGAAAAAATATTTGCTGGTATTTCGGAAACTCGTTATTTCTTAGAAGCTTAGCAACCCCTCTCATTAAAGTGGTTTTCCACAGTCTGTGCTAGGGCTACTTGAAGAGGAAACAAACCATAGAGGACAAAACTCAGAACTCTTTATTTTGTCAAGTTTCAAAGAGCTACTACAAACCAGGTTGCATTTAGAGTTCCAAATTCATCTATCTATATAGGAGAGAACAGAGAGAAACCTAAATATAAAAACTGTACTGTAGACGAACGATTCAACCTAGAAGATCAAAATTTGGTGAGCCATGTGAGATTTGTGTACTGATCATTACCACCAAGTATCATCAAGATTGGGTGAAAAAATATTTGCTGGTATTTCGGAAACTTGTAATTTCTTAGAAGTTTGGCAAACTCTCTCAATGAAAGTGCTTTTCCACAGTCTGTGCCTAGGGCTACTTGAAGAGGAAACAAACCGTAGAGACAAAACTGAGAACTCCGTTATTTTGTCAAGTTTCAAAGAGCTACTACAAACCATGTTGGATTTAGAGTTCCAAATTCATCTTTCTACATAGGAGAGAACAGAGGGAACCTAAATATAAAAACTGCTACTGTAGACGAACGCTTCAACCTAGAAGAACAAAATTTGGTGAGCCAAGTGGGATTTGTGTACTGATCATTAGCACCAAGTATCATCAAGATTGGGTGAAAAAATATTTGCTGGTATTTCGGAAACTCGTTATTTCGTAGAAGCTTGGCAACCCCTCTCAATGAAAGTGCTTTCCACTTCTGTGCCTAGGGCTACTTGAAGAGGAAACAAACCATAGAGACAAAACTGAGAACTCCTTTATTTGACAAGTTTCAAAGAGCTACTACAAACCATGTTGGATTTCGAGTTCCAATTTCATCTATCTATATGGGAGAGAACAGAGTGAAACCTAAATATAAAAACTGCTACTGTAGACGAACGCTTCAACCTAGGAAGAACAAAATTTGGTGAACCAAGTGGGATTTGTGTACTGATCATTAGCACCAAGTATCATCAAGATTGGGTGAAAAAATATTTGCTGGTATTTCGGAAACTCGTTATTTCGAAGAAGCTTGGCAACCCCTCTCAATGAAAGTGCTTTCCACAGTCTGTGCCTAGGGCTACTTTAAGAGGAAACAAACCATAGAGACAAATCTGAGAACTCCTTTATTTTGTCAAGTTTCAAAGAGCTACTACAAACCGTGTTGGATTTCGAGTTCCAAATTCATCTACCTATATGGGAGAGAACAGAGTGAAACCTAAATATAAAAACTGCTACTGTAGACGAACGCTTCAACCTAGAAGAACAAAATTTGGTGAGCCAAGTGGGATTTGTGGACTGATCATTACCACCAAGTATTATCAAGATTGGGTGAAAAAATATTTGCTGGTATTTCGGAAACTCGTTATTTCGTAGAAGTTTGGCAACCCCTCTCAATGAAAGTGCTTTCCACAGTCTGTGCCTAGGGCTACTTGAAGAGGAAACAAACCATAGAGACAAAACTGAGAACTCCTTTATTTTGTCAAGTTTCAAAGAGCTACTACAAACCATGTTGGATTTAGAGTTCCAAATTCATCTATCTGTATAGGAGAGAACAGAGGTAAACCTAAATATAAAAAACTGCTAGTGTACACGAACGCTTCAACCTAGAAGAACTAAATTTGGTGAGCCAAGTGGGATGTGTGTACTGATGATTAGCAACAAGTATCATCAAGATTGGGTGAAAAAATATTTGCTGGTATTTCGGAAACTCGTTATTTCTTAGAAGCTTGGCAACCCCTCTCAATGAAAGTGCTTTTCCAAAGTCTGTGCCTAGGGCTACATGAAGAGGAAACAAACCATAGAGACAAAACTGAGAACTCCTTTATTTTGTCAAGTTTCAAAGAGCTACTACAAACCATGTTGGATTTAGAGTTCCAAATTCATCTATCTATATATGAGAGAACATAGTGAAACCTAAATATAAAAACTGCTACTGTAGACGAACGCTTCAACCTAGAAGAACAAAATTTGGTGAGCCTAGTGGGATTTGTGTACTGATCATTAGCAACAAGTATCATCAAGATTGGGTGAAAAAATATTTGCTCGTATTTTGGAAAATCGTTATTTCGTAGAAGCTTGGCAACCCCTCTCAATGAATGTGCTTTCCACAGTCTGTGCCTAGGGCTACTTGAAGAGGAAACAAACCATAGAGACAAAACTGAGAACTCCTTTATTTTGTCAAGTTTCAAAGAGCTACAACAAACCATGTTGGATTTTAGTTCCAAATTCATTCTTTCTATATAGGAGAGAACAGAGGGAAACCTAAATATAAAAATTGCTACTGTAGACGAACGCTTCAACCTAGAAGAACAAAATTTGGTGAGCCAAGTGGGATTTGTGTACTGATCAATAGCACCAAGTATCATCAAGATTGGGTGAAAAAATATTTGCTGGTATTTCGGAAACTCGTGATTTCTTAGAAGCTTGGGAACCCCTCTCAATGAAAGTGCATTTCCACAGTCTGTGCCTAGGGCTACTTGAAGAGGAAACAAACCCTAGGGACAAAACTGAGAACTCCTTTATTTTGTCAAGTTTCAAAGAGCTACTACAAACCATGTTGGATTTAGAGTTCCAAATTCATCTTTCTATATAGGAGAGACACAGGAAAATCTAAATATAAAAACTGCTACTGTAGACGAACGCTTGCCTAGAAGAACAAAATTTGGTGAGCCAAGTGGAATTTGTGTACTGATCATTAGCACCAAGTATCATCAAGATTGGGTGAAAAAATATTTGCTACTATTTCGGAAAATCGTTATTTCGTAGAAGCTTGGCAACCCCTCTCAATGAATGTGCTTTCCACAGTCTGTGACTAGGGCTACTTGAAGAGGAAACAAACCATAGAGACAAAACTGAGAACTCCTTTATTTTGTCAAGTTTCAAAGAGCTACTACAAACCATGTTGGATTTAGAGTTCCAAATTCATCTATCTATATGGGAGAGAACAGAGGGAAACCTAAATATAAAAACTGCTAGTGTACACGAACGCTTCAACCTAGAAGAACTAAATTTGGTGAGCCAAGTGGGATGTGTGTACTGATCATTACCACCAAGTATTATCAAGATTGGGTGAAAAAATATTTGCTGGTATTTCGGAAACTCGTTTTTTCGTAGAAGCTTGGCAACCCCTCTCAATGAAATTGCTTTCCACAGTCTCTGCCTAGGGCTACTTGAAGAGGAAACAAACCATAGGGACAAAACTGAGAACTCCTTTATTTTGTCAAGTTTCAAAGAGCTACTACAAACCATGTTGGATTTCGAGTTCCAAATTCATCTATCTATATGGGAGAGAACAAAGGGAAACCTAAATATAAAACTGCTACTGTAGACGAACGCTTCAACCTAGAAGGACAAAATTTGGTGAGCCTAGTGGGATTTGTGTACTGATCATTAGCAACAAGTATCATCAAGATTGGGTGAAAAAATATTTGCTGGTATTTCGAAACTCGTTATTTCGAAGAAGCTTGGCAACCCCTCTCATGAAAGTGCTTTTCCACAGTCTGTGCCTAGGGCTACTTGAAGAGGAAACAAACCATAGAGACAAAACTGAGAACTCCTTTATTTTGTCAAGTTTCAAAGAGCTACTACAAACCATGTTGGATTTTAGTTCCAAATTCATCTTTCTATATAGGAGAGAACAGAGGGAAACCTAAATATAAAAATTGCTACTGTAGACGAACGCTTCAACCTAGAAGAACAAAATTTGGTGAGCCAAGTGGGATTTGTGTACTGATCATTACCACGAAGTATCATCAAGATTGGGTGAAAAAATATTTGCTGGTATTTCGGAAACTCATTATTTC